>NW_009943089.1:5366-24908 GCF_000696875.1 Nestor notabilis | reverse complement strand
GTGGCCTTGGCAGTGCCGGGAATGGATGGACTTGATGATCTTAAAGGTCTTTTCCAACTTGGTTGATTCTATATACATTTTTTTTAAATGGAAGGAGCTGCTACTTCTGTGTGCATGGAGATGGAGAAGACACAATGCAGTAGGCCAGAAAGCTGCCCCCAAGTTAACCATCTCACTTCCTATTGTGTTATGGTGTTAGAGGAGTGGTGCTTTGCTTGAAGTCATTGTTCACTGGCTATGAATCACATTTTTTTCCACTCAAAACACATGAAAAGCACTCTGAAACCATTAAACACAGCATACAAATTCTAATGATATTGTGTCACTACTTTGCAGCCACTAAATGAAAACAAAGAGCTCTTCTATCAGCCCACATGTCCTTCCGTAGTAGCTGCTGCTCTGGTGTACTAGAACCATGTACACAAAAAAATCACAGCCAAAGAAAATATGCATCTACCTTCACTGTGAGACATAATGCCAAAAACTGAATACAACAGCTGGTAAAAGGGGCATGAAGTCTGCAAAAAGGAATGTCACTAAAGATCTCCAGCAGGAAGATGACTAGGCTCCAAGCCAGCGTACCACCTAATGCGAAGAAAATGCATGACTGAAAGAATGTTTTTTCTCTCATTTCTCTGTTATTTGTTTATCAGTCTTCTGCAGCTCATGAGACCTATGCCACCCTAAAGGCTGATAGTTTTTGGGTGCAGCAGTGTGCATGCACCTGGTATCTAGGACAGCACTAAAATACAGGCATTCTCAGCCTACACCAGAATACATCTCCTTTCACTTCTGTGGCTACAGAGGCAGGACAGACCCTCAAACAAAGGGTTTTGTAAAGAAAAAACAGACTGGGGATAAACTGTGAGCATTAGAGATATGAAAAGAAGGGCTTTGAGGGTGAAAGGAGAGGGAATAATTTTTCTTTCTGTGATCAGAGGGAAGTGCTCTGTGGACTCCTTTTAAACTCCCTCTAACTCTCATGGTCAGCCACATAAAGTCTAAAGCATCTTCTGGCTCCTCTCCATCACTGCTTATCTGACCCCAGCATAGATCAGACCACCTACATGAGGCTCATGAATGGAGAGCCAAAGAGCCCTTCTCTGAAATCCCTCACTATCACACAACCAGAATTACCACAGGTTCTGGCTTCCTGCACATGAGAATGACCTGGGGAACCCACTGAATTGATAAATAGGTTACTAATGTTTTAGGAATGTGCCTTTCCCACTGTCTAGCCAATTCAATTTACAAAAACTAGTACATGAGTTACACACATTGGAATTTTAGCAATAATTAATCCTTGACCTGTTCAAAGTGCTGTACAAACATTAACCAGCTAATCCTCAGAATAAACATACACTGTAAATAACACAAAAACCCACCCTAAAACCCCACAAAAATGAACAACCTGAAAACCAAATCTTGCCTCTTCTGCAGAGGGAAAAACTAGTGTGATAAATGTGATACCTTGTGCTGGGCCCCTGAAAGTCACTACCAAAGTCATTAACTATCATAGATAGTTAATAATGTAAGGAAAGTGAGAGTTCCCAACTCCCAGTCCTGTACTGGTGCCTCTAGGATGCAATACATTTTAGCTCCTGATGTCTTTCCCATGTGATGGCCTGCACAGATACAAGAACTCTAGGGCAAAACAAACAACAATAACAACAAGGAACCAAATAAATAAGTATTACATGAAACATTGTCAAAAATTATTTGAAAAGCCCACTTACGAGCTTACAGACAATACCTTGGTGGCACGTATCTGCCTGTGAAGGTCAGTTAGTTGTTGGATTTTGTATTCTAGTTCTGTAATCTGGGCTTGAAGCCATGTCCAACGGCTGCCAATTCTAGCTCTGTCTGCAAGCCACTTCCATTCAGAAGTATAGCTGCTGTGAAGACAAAATGCTGGTTAGTCCAAAAATAAAGATAACCACATTTGCACAAGAACATTTTTGACAGCTGCTCTGCCTCATGTTGCAAGCATCTCAGTTGCTTTCAGAAGATATCTGATTATACCCATCCAGTTTCACATCAGCTTATTTCTGTAACTACAGAACTTGCCCAAACCAGTACAATCAATGTTCACTGGCTATTCCCAAGCTAATCTAGTTTACTGTCCTGTATTAGAAAACCCAGAGCTAGAGAAACTATCAGTTAATGTAGATTACAGATTTGTAAAGAATACCAGTAACTTCACCAGCAAGAACCCAAATTCTTACACCACACTTCCTCCCACGAGCTTCCATGAACATTGTTTGCTAACAACTGGAATCTAATAAAACACTATCCAGCAATGATCAGCTAGATATCAAGTCACTTCCCCAAAAAACAACTTAGTAGTTTATATTTCTTTTATTCAAGCTAGTTTATAAATAGAGCTGTGTCAGTATCATATAGTTAGAGGTCACTCTTACTGCCGTTTACAAAGAGGTGTATTTTGTAACACAAAAGATATGCCTCCCGGTGCTTGACATTGTGATTTGCTTAACTTTATTATGCTAAATTCATTGGCAAATGTTACCCAACCTACACATTAAATAAATGAATCACATAATGGTACCACTCAACAAAGAATCTTAATATCCAGTAAGTTTAAGCAACAGAGACAACACAAAGCAGTATTTTAATATGCAACTTTGACTAGTATCCTATCATTAACTGAGTTTATTTATTTAAAGAAGATGACTGGTGGCTTTTTCCCACTAAAGTTGACAAGCAATTTGCCACAGCTAACTCAAAAGAACTATCCAACCAAAATCAAACCAGAAAAGAAGTGCTTTCACCCAAGTTACTGGGATAACTACTGGATCTAAATTCTAGGTGACACTAAGTAAGTTTTGCACAGGCAGAACACATGATCCCCTCTTTCCAGGCAATGAAGAGTACTGAAGTATCAAAAAAGATGCGAGAAAAAGCAGATGCCAAAGAACTGGCATAGGAACATCACACAAGGGCAATTGTTTTATGCAGAATTTTGTGTCAACTACCACAACAACGAAAGAAAGGTAACACATCACCCTGCAGAAGCTGCTAGACATTTAGTGAGTAGAGAATCACCAAATTTGAGAATCCTAATATTTTCAGGGCAAAGATTATAAAGCATAATATAACTCAAAATCTTAGAACTTTCAGTCTACTTTAGCTATCATAAATAGTAAGATTAGACAGTCTTCAGCAGGTTACCTCTAAAATACATAATTTCCCCCTTTTTAGCATAAATTATCTGCCCACATAATTTACAACTGATTGAAACTCTCTCCTACATAGACAAAATGAATGTGTAAAAGTAGACAGGAGTTTGAAATGCCCCATTTAAATCCAAATTCTATGTGCAAGCAAATCAAGCAGATTACCATCAAAAAGAAATTCAAAGAACTCTATAAATAGATACCATATTAAATATTTTACATTTTATATATTCTATTAGTGATTCTGTCCTAGGAAAAAAGGCATATCAAGTCATCTTGTGGATACCCATTTTTCTGACAACCCCTTCTTATATATTCATTATCACCAACAGCACATTGTAAATAGCCCTGGTTACTTATGCTTTAAACAGGTCTTTGTACCAAAAACTTCTCTGGGATTGACAGCTTTTGCACATTTGTGCTTCTAGAAGTCATAAAATACAGTTTGCAGGGAAAGGAGGGAGAGCGGGGCAAGGCAGAGTTCAATTAAATGATGTGCTTACACAAGTGCAGTGGCTTTTAACACTTCAGATGTGTCACAGGACTCTGGGATGGCAAAAAGCTAGTCCTAAGAAAGAGCTGCTTAATGAGGCTGTAACAAACCCCTTAGTTAATCATTTTAACACAAAAAGGTAAGTAGGAATACAGAGAATAACTGAGAAAAACCCAACAGGAGTGATGAGGTCCCTATTTCTAACTCCCTTCTCAAAAGACAAATGAGCAACCAAAACCTGACACCCCACAAACCAAGACACTGCAACAAGAAAGCTCAGGAGAAAGCAAATATATCACACTGGCAGAATTACCCCCCAAGCTAGATGGAACAATTTGGGAGCGAGGAGAAGTGGGGAGCAAATGAGAGAAAGAAGCACCCACATAGCCAGGAAACAGGAAGCGGAATGGAAAGGGCTGGAACTGGTCTGATGTCACATATACTGAATGGAATCAGCATGGCACTACGGGAATCACAAGGGCACTAAGGGAATCAACAATCAACGTGTTTGCAGGGTTTTTTAACCACAGCATTAAATCTTGAATTGATTGCATTCACTGTTAAGCATATTACATGTATTTTTGCTTCACTGTAAAACACTGTGCAAGTACTTCAGAAGGTTTTAAAGTGTACTATATAATTAAACTAACAGGATTTAATTACACTGTAATAATGATGTCCTTAGGCTCCTCTCTAAGAAAGAGTTTCCACCAAACCAAGCACAAACATTCTAAGCTCATGCCCCAAAAGAAGCAACTTGCAGCTTCTCCCTCGTGTCAGCCCAGGCTGCCCCATGCCCAGCGCCTGCACAAGCACCTGGGCAGCTGCATGGTGACATGGAGGAGAGAGCTGCTAAAGCTTCATTTTAACTTTGGAGGCAGGGTGAACAAAGCAAGATGGACTTGAGATCCTCTTCCCAGTTTTCATGCCCTGCACAGACAGACACCACACACTTTTGCACTGCTACATGGGAAGGGGCATGAAGCTCAGGCAAGGTAGCGAGCATGAGCTCACATTTATGGGATAGGAGATGAGAGCACTGCTAAATTCTGTTCCTATCTCTGTCACTCATATTTGTTTGATCCTGCATTATTTCTTTGCCATCTTTGCCTCTAAGTCTACTTCTCTATCAACTATTTAGTAAAGCTTGTAACTCCTCAGAGGAAGATAAAATCACTTTATGCTACCCTCACACTTCTAAAGTGAGCTGTCTGCATGCAAAGTAATATGGTCACTCAAGTGACAAACAATAAACTGCTGCAATTAAAACTACTGCAATTAAAAATAAATAATTAAAAAATGTGTCTCTGTAAATCTGTCGCTGGGATGTAAGAGAACACAGCACAATATCCACTCACTGCAGAAAGCTGGTTCAAGGTGGCACATTGTATAAATCCAGAGAAGGAAAAAAAAACCCATGAAACAACCAACCACAAAGAGCTACAAAAATAACCAGGCCTGTTACTGAAGGAGGAAGTCAGAGCAGGTGCTAAAGTAGAAGCTCCTGCTCTGGTTCTCTGTTGGGAATGAAACAAGAAAGAAAACCTGTTTCTGTCTGTCCTGCTTCCTGCATGCTCCTTCTGCAAAGCATCTTTACTTGGCTTCTGTGCTTGTGATTCTTAATGCTAAACATCCTCCACTGGCAACTCAATACAAACCACGTTACATGTCCAAAGTTTCTCATGCTCAGAACTGTAGCACAGTTATTTTGTTATTGCTCTTATGATGACTCTAAATCTGCAGATGATCTCTTGCATTCACCCACGACTATTAGAATTGGAAGAGAACAGAGCAACACTGACTTTGTATGAATGAAACATCCCACTAAACGTTCCCTAGAAAAACATGCTGTAATTGCATTAGAGGCAAAAGCTGTTTCCACATGAGATTCTGGCTTGCATTTCCCCTGTTCTGGCTGAACCACAGGAGGTCAATCCTGCACAACTTGCAAGCAAAGAAAGAAAGACGGAAAGAAATGCAGAAGAACAAACAAGCCATGAGGAGCATGGCCACAAATGCAGACAGTCAGAGTATGATCAAAAATATGCCTAGGAAGGAAGCAGACATTCATGCTGTAGTGTGTGTCCCCCCAAAGTATGGGAAAGAATTCTGCTGGGAATTAGATTTAGTCAAGAGCACTAAATAATATACTGCTATTACAGTCCATACTATTGCTTGAACTGAAAGAAGTCTTTAGCTGTGATCTGTGGACAGAATGTATGCATGAACCCCTCAGCACTCTCACCTTCCCAGAAGAGGAAAGAAAACTGAGAAAAACCTGGCTTCTATGGAGCCAAACCAACATCTCAGAATGCAACAGGACTATGAGAAGCATTTCCAGGGCCTCAAATACTTTGTGGGTGAGTTTTATGTTCTCCCAATAGCAAAGATCAGTCTGTCCCTCCCACAAAAAAAAACCCACAAACCAGGCAACCCGAGTGCAAAGAGGAACTGCTAACCAAGATAAAATTGCTGTGCTAGACACACACACTGTCGGGTTTTACACTTGGGGGTTGGTTTGTTTGTTTAGAGGAGAGGAGAAGGGGTGGAATTGAAACCTCTCAGGCATATTTTCTTTTTATAAACAAGAAGCCTGAAAAATAGTTCATAAATAACAAAGGCGAAAGAGAGTGGTGTTTAAAATGCACAAAAAATATAGAACCTGGGATTGCTAGTAAGTATCCAGGCAGGCTGACTCAAATAGGGAAGCACGGAAAAAAGTATTTTAGAGCAAGCAGCCCTGTGCCCAAGGCAAGGTTCTCCACAATTCTCACACATCCTGAGGCCTTCCAGCCTCCTAACTCCCAGTGAGAATAAGCAGCATACCCCTACCATAAGATGTCTACAAGGACAACGACAGGATGCTTCCTACTGAACAGGAAAGGAGCATGCTTGCAACAGATCCACATCTAAACTCCAAAACGCAGGTTTGCCAACCCAAAACACAAGTATCCTTCCAAAAGGTTTGCTTCAAAGAACAGCAGCGTTTTCAAGTTACAACATTCTTAAACATGAGCAAGCCAGAGAGCAAGGCACCCACATAGCGTGGGTGGGAAACACTTCTCCAATCCCAAACTCCTGCATTAAGCATAAGAACAGCAGTTGTTCCTGACATCCCCTCACACTTTCATTTCCGCTCAGCCTCCTAACACAGTGTATTTTGCTCTTTCTTCCAGACCATCTCCCGTTCAGTTTAATCCACATTGTTCTGGCATCCAGTTTTCAGATGATTTAGCCCTAAAGTGACCCATGATCCTGAAATCTGCCATCCCTGTTGGTTCATCTCCTCCTCTCACTAGGAACTCCTGGGCTATCAGAGGCCTGTTGCCGATCATGCAACAGTGAAGTATTTGGGAGCAAAAAGCAGCTCATAACCTCCAGACTGGTTACCCTCAGGACAGAGCTGGTCACCTACCTTGGTGGAAGGCACTGAAAACAACAGCAGAAGTTTATTATTTTGATGAAGGACTCAGTTCTGGAAACTGAAAAGGAAAAAAAACCAACCCAGGAAGTTCTCAATACCTTTAAATCCCATCCAGACATCATATGACTCACAATGAAATTCATGAGACTTAACACACTGGGGGGGAAAAAAAAATCATACCTTCCCAATTCTCTTGGAAAGCTGAGTTGCACAAAAACACAAACCTCCTCATATTCACCATGTGGCACTATAACAAATGCTCAAGAGCACACTAGAATGGGGGGGTCCCCCAACAGTGGAGCTGCAAAGCTGTGAACTTCCTGAGCTGCACCTAATTTTACACCAGTATCACAGGCAGTTTTCCTTTGACTACACATGACAATGCCTAAAAAGCACCTGGCCTGAGTACAACCATCTTCTTGCAAGCATTAAGGTGAGTGCAGGGCTTCTGACACTTTTTGTCAACACGCTTGTGTAATTCAACATGTCAATTTTGATTCCCTCTGCAGACACTGACAGTAAGTAAGAGATCACCTGTGAAAACTAGGAGGTGGTATCATACAAAACGTTTAAATTAGGTGAATCCAACTATGTAGCACATGTATTTTAGATAATCTTATCTAGATTTTACTCATGAGATAAAAATGCCCACTCCCAACAGAAACTTCCACTGCTTGTAACGGCTGAACAAACACGTCTAACTACGAAATGACCCGTAAATGCTTTCTCAAGGACTAATTCTTTCAGCACACCTACTTAATGTTTGTTTTCAGAATGAACTAACCTCAGCTGCTGCTGAAGTATTAATTCCCCTGGACCAGCTAACTGTTAAACCCATAATAACCACATCATTAAAAAACCCCAGTGAGTGCTTTTTATGAACTCAAATCTCTTCTATGCATTCCAGAGTGCAAACAAGATTAAAAAAAGCTGCAACAAATGCCATCCTCTGGTATCATACCCAATAGACATACACAACACTATTTACTCCAACAGTTCACCATCATTAGCCTTTGCTTGGATCATCCAGGAGCTCTCACCACAGCCTGACTGCACAGAGAACCAAGCTCTGTCCCCTTCCTCCCCCGAAAATCAATCAGTTAAGGGAAGTTTTCAAAATGACACTGTAGTCTCTGTGAAGACCTGCAACCAGGTCATTCCTCTGCAGCCTCTGGGGTTGCTATCTAGTGTTTAACAGCAATTTTTACCTGGCAGAGATTTTCCTCCGAAACACTACACGGCTTCAGAACGCATGGGTTACAGTTCTCCCTATCGTCTACAGACATCAGCAACTGCTTATCACAACAATTTCTGGCACCCACGCCTGGTCCCACCATCCCTGACATCCTGTTGCCATTTAATACTTTCAGAACTGCATTCAATGGCATATGTTGATACTAACAAATAATACAAGTCTTCCCAGACCAAAAAACTACATCCAGCTGAATGTTTCTGCTAAACCATCAGGCCTGAGGAATTTATGCAGTAACACCTGAGATTACCAACCACAGCTCCGATTTTCCCTTTAAGAGAAAAATCATGGTACAGTGGAGAAGAGGAAAACTGATATTCAGGAAAAAAGGCTGTAGAAGAAAACTAGAATTACCAGAAGGGGAAGTCTCTGTGCTTGGATACCCTAACAAAGGAGAAATTCCATAACAGTTTCACACTGGAGCTCTATATGCTCCCTCAGCTGAGAAATCCTAGCTCCCAAACTGATGGGATGCCACTGCCAGTACTTGCCTGCTACAGGGCTCCTGCAAAGAATCACACTGTTACTATGGGTTTTCTGTTCAAATCTGAACTGTTACACTTGCACTGAATTGTTAATGTAGGGCTCAACAAAAGAAATTAAAAATTCAGCTTCTGAAAGCAGTTTTGTCTGTGTGCTCATTTTTTTCCAGTGGTTGGTTTTCAGGTGCTTTTCATCTTCTGTTCTGTTTACATCATTCTTTAGAGTTGTTAATGATAAAAGACCAAACTGGTTGGTGGAGGTGGGGTCAGTTAGAATATTAACTGCACAAGTAAAAACCTGCACAAGGCAAACAACCAGTACCATTTCCTCTTTTAATAAAACAAATACACTGCAAAATAATTATCTGCTAATGCCTTTTGTTAAAAAGAATTTAAAATTCATGTTTAAGATTTCACTGGCTTCCCCAGCACCCCAGCTTCTTCCACTAAACCTGAGCGTGCTGTTGATCAGACCAACATAGAGCGGAGAAACAGGTAGTGCTAACATGCAATGAAAGAAACTTCAGGAACACCAGGGCTGCCTGGAAACAAGCTGCTTTTCTTGCTTTTGAAATGGCACAACATCAATAGAGCAACAACAAAACACCAGGAACACAGGCCTAGAAATTCTCTGTGAGTATTACACAACTGCCCTTGAAAAAGAAATCAAGAAAGTAGTGCTATGCCTGGATCCCATGCTCAACATAAAATAAGACTGAGCTTACAATATATTGCTTTAAAGATATGTGCAAATAGAACATTATTACAGCATATGAGCAGCATATCAATGCTGTCCAGCCACTAAAGTTGGTCCCAAAATGCGTACATATATTCTCAAAAGGATTAGGTGGATATGACATGGCTCTGGGGCCCCTAAAACAAGAGGGACATGGAGCCGCTCAAGTGAGTCCAGAGGAGGCCACAAAGATGCTGCAAGGGCTGGAGCAGCTCTGCTCTGGAGACAGGTGGAAAGCACTGGTGACTGGTGGTTCAGGCTAGAGAAGAAAATTCTCTGGGAAGACCTTTTAACTGCCTTCCAATATCTAATGGGGGCCCATGAGAAATCTAAAGAGAGACTTTTTACAAGGGAATGTAGTGACAGGACAAGGGGGAATGGCTTTAAACTTAAAGAGGGAGATTCAGATTAGACATAAGGAAAAAGTTTTTCCCTGTGAGGGTGCTGAGGCGCCGGCACAGGGTGCCCAGAGAAGCTGTGGCTGCCCCATCCCTGGGCAGTGTTCATGGCCAGGTTGGACGCAGCTTGGAGCAACCTGGTCTACTGGAAGGTGTCCCTGCCCATGGCAGGGGGTTGGAACTGGATCAGTTTTACAGTCCCTTCCAACAGAAGCTATTCTATGCTTTTATGGTACTTATATAACATCTAACTCCACCTTTTAAGTAATTTCATTCTAGCTACATATAGTATCAGATTTTGATGTAAAAATGGATACAGAGCTTATTCTTTTTTGAGACTTTTTGGATAGACAACTAACAGTTGACCCAGAACTTGCATGTCAGGTGCACTGGAGATTATCAGCAGGTTTTTGGTTGCAGAACAAGGAAAACTGCTGGGCAGGGACTGAAGAAAGGGCTGTAGCTGGAGGGGAAGCCCACGGCAAACCAATCAGGTAGGAAATGAGAAGCAGGAGCAGTAGCAAAGACACCAGTACACACTGACCTCCACCTCCCACTGAGCCTCCGTAAAGTGAACATGCCTTGCTGTTAAGTGATGCGAGCAATGTTCCCACCACGTATAGGGGAGTGCTGTAGGGAACAGGCTAACAGAAGAGCTGGAAGGACCTGAGGGCTGGACCCACCACCCCTTTTTGGACCCAAAGGAAGCTGTTATGGGGCTGTGCTGAGTGTGAAACCCCCATTTGGGGTGAGCCCCAGCAGCACAGCCACAGGGCAGCCCAAGAACTGCCCCAGAGGGATGCCAGCACCTGCCCCGGGGACACTGGACAGTTGCTGTAAGCAGGCTGCGATTAAGTAATAGAGGAGTAAGGAAACAGTACTTGGCTGTTTGCTTTGCAGGGCAGGGATGGAGTTTGTTTTGAGGTTAAACCCTACAGTCTGGTCCACAGGGTAATGGGTATGGAGAGTGTAATGAATGCAGGTTTGAGCTGTTGCAACCTTTTTGGTTTGTGTGTTCTGTAGGAGCTTGGGATGGAGTTTCAGAGTTTTACTGCTGCCCAAGCCTACCCCCACGGGCTGGGAGGAAGGGGAGTTTAGAATGCACATATATTCAAACATGGACCTTCAGGTTTTGGTTTGATTTTTTTTTTTTTAATACCAGAATCGGTAATTAAAGGTTTGATAACTGAAAATTAAATTGATTTAAATTCTCCAACAGAAAACTTGTTCTCAGCCCCAATAGCAAGGTAAAATGCCTGGATGAAAAGAAAATAATTTACAGCTTATTTCAGTTTCAGTAAGAAAGAGCACAGGTCAATATATTTAAATCTGACATCTAAAGTTACATTCCTAACCCATATTTAGCAGTATGAATGAAACCCTGTTATAGGAGAGCATTCCTATTTTGGGAAGTCTTTATGCACACTTTTGATTTCATGAGAAAAGGAAAGCATTTAAATGATTTCCTGTATCAGGGGCCCACATATGCTGATTTTCAAAGGCACTGGATATATCCCTTTGAAGTAGATTCTCCTGGAATCAATGTTATCTATAAAACGAAATCATGCTGCCCTCACTTTACAAGATGGTATACAGACAGTTCCTTGTTGTTTGTAAACAAATCTTCTAATTAAAACACACCGCACAGCTTAGCAAAAGAAAAGGCTGCCCATAAAATACTGATTCAGCAGCAGTTGACATCAAGCACCAAACTCTTCTTGTCTACCATTTAATTAAGCATGAGAAGTTATCACGCACACACGTGTCTGATTAAAAGGTTTTCTATTCTACTCTGCGTTGACTGTGCATGAAACCGTCATTCAGAAGAGTAACACCAAGTTTTTATTTAACATGCATTCTACACCTAACTGGAAAGCACTGACATTCCTGGCTCTGAGATTCTCTTGCAGGTTACAACTTGTCAAACCTTTTGCCTTTCATTAAAGGCTTTCAGCAGCTGCAAAAATATTAATGTAATTATAGGGTAGAAAATCAGGCTCCTCACTCACAAGAGCATTATTCTGGTATTGTGAAAAGGAAGTCTTGCTCAAAAGCAAGGTGTAACTGCTGTACATGAGATCTCTGAAGAAAAACAGTAAATGCATGTGGAACCCTAAAGAAGTTGTAAATCCGTCTTATGGAAATACAACCAAGTGAGGTTGAATATATTCTGAAATAAGCCATGTATCCTGGAATGAAAACAGAAAGTAACATAAAGTTATCTTTTCTTTAATTCCCTGGTAACAATTCTCCTCCCACATCCTAGTGACAGGAGCCAAGAACTGAGAGAATGGAATTCATGAAAAAACAATATACAAAACGTTCCAGAATCAGCATATTATTAGCACCTATGAATTTATACTTATTCAGAAGTCCTCCCATTAATCTTCTATGCAAATAAGACATTTCCCAGACTTGTGAACTAAAAAGGTCTTTAAAAAAAACAAGTGGAAACAACTGGGGGTTTGTGCTTAAGAAAAACTGAGACAAGTGTTTAGTCCTGGCAGACTCTCTTCCTCCCTTTCCCAAAACCAGAATTCAGTTCTCCTATCAGGTGTGAAATGAAATTACAGCTCAGAATGGAAAATCAGGACCTGACCTTGAAAAAACTAACAGCTTCCCCTTACAGTGTTGCTCAAAGACATGCAACATGGGCAATAAATGCCAGCCCTTAAGCAGTGTCTTCTGTAGCAAGGCCTGCAGAGCTGCATTGATGTTGCTCATTTGGCCCTGAGAAAAAATGCTAGGAAAAATGGAAAATAATCTAGAACAAACAGATTAGATCTGGAGAGATTAGTCATAATATTTTCTTCCTTCCTGTAGTCTCTCTGCATCACTGCTCCCCTCTCCACCAAGTATGTGTACTAAAAGCAGATTTCCCAGCTTCTCTCTTTCCAACTGGCAATCTAAGGGGGGGTGGGGAGGGAAAAAGATTTACTATCTCTGCACATTTATTATAAAAGTTTCCAGGCACAATAAACCCCGTGGGCATGGAAAAACATAACAGTGCTTCTTCGTCAGGCTTGGGGTTCCTGAAGGATAATCAGTAAAACGTGTCTTTCAAAAAAATCAAGAGAAAAAGCAGGAAAATATTTCAGAAGGAAAAAGTCCCACCAAATCATGCAAATGAATCTGTGTTCAGATGGGGGATTTAGGGCACAGGCCTTTTCATAAGTAGACAGCTACTTATTTTGCAGCAAACATCCATAGTAAGCAGCTTTTCTCTCTAATCCATTAGATACATGTATTACTATTTGATGGAGTCAGCAGCGGTGCCTTTGGAGAAGCCCTGTGATGTACCTTTGATTCTGAAAGATCATGCATGTAGCTTACGTAGAAGAAAAACTCTGTACCCTGCAACTTTAAGGGTTTCCCAAATAACCACTTCAGCATCAGATTTCTTTGTGGCACATGGTAAACAAGCAGAACTTCTAACCACATCAGGAACACACTCAAAGTACATGGATAAAGATGTGGAGTTGGCCTGGAAGGATATAATACATAGCTCCCACAGCAGAGCTGTGCTGCTGGGAAAACTGTGAGCTCACATCCTCCCCCAATCAGCCTTGTTGGAAATCTGTGACCATTTCTACAGATCATCTTCCATCTTCATGAGATGGTCAACAAGTTCCAAGTAAACTCATATGTCTATGTTGCATTTCAAGTGGTTATGTTAGTTGTGAACTCCTGAAAGAATTACTTACTGTCAGCTTTGTAATGCCCTCCTCAGCCCATCCACTTTGGCTGCCAATGCTGGGAGCTAGTGACCAGCACCTAGCATCTGCCTTTGAGAAACCAGAGAGAAGTCCTATCATATCCCCTGTGCAGTGCCTCAGGAACTTCCTGCACCCAAAGGCTGGAATGGTAGTAGAATACACTACAAATGACTGATGGAAACTTGGTACTTTACCTAAGAAACCTTCCATGAACTCTGACAGGTTAAAAACATGAATAAGCTGACGCTGGCAGCAAAATGACAGAATTCCTGAAAAGAGACAGCTGTTTTTTCCTATTTCTTTTTAGCAAATACTCAAAGGTCCAAACATGTTTCAATTAAGCTCCTGAAATGGGACAAGGCTTTCCAGTTGCTCTAGGAACTAGGGAAGTTCAGTAAGTACTGTGAATTGTCAACTAGAAGAACTGCCTTCACCAGAAGACCAAGGATCTTTTTTCTTTCTGGTGTTGAGGCCAACACCGATGTAATGCAGAAGGGATGAACAGTAGTCTAAATATCTTATAACAGCTATTTGCAACTAAACAACAAGGGTATTGAAATAGATGGATGAAGACAATCTTACTTGAGACACAAAGCACTGAGATACAGCTCAGAAGAGCTTATGTCACAACTCATTGGGCAGAACTCTTTTCAGGATAATGAGAATGAACAGGTTCAAAATGCTAAAAATAGCTCTAGGTTTTTTGCTACCATGAAGAATTGGAGCTGGAATCAACTTCTTCCTCCTGACAGGAAACAGACTGTTCTCAGGTAAACACAGTAACAGCAGGTTCCTGCCTGCATTGGATTGACAACTCCTCCTTGCAAAAAAGGGATAAAAAGCACTGCAGGCATAACAGTGAACAGCCACCAGTGTGATTACGCACTCAAGTTAAATGCAATCAGTAAACTGTGATACAGGCAAACCCAAAACATTTTTCCCTTTCACCACTGCATTAATAGAACCTTGTGACATCTACAGTTAAGTACTATGAAGAATTTCACCAATGAAGAGTCTTTCCAGGTCATTAAAAGTCTTCACTATGAAAAATAAGTCACAAGCAAGGAAATGAGTGTTTTCTCACCCAGATGACTGCATTATTTCTGGAAAGCACTAAGAGTCAATTCCCTGGAGAGAAAGGCATTTAAAAGAATGTAAATCCACTTACTGAAGAAAAAAAATGGATCTTAATTCTGTTTGTTTCTTTTGTCCAGGTGAAAGGCAATCCAAAGAGCCTTGAAGTGGGAAAGCTCAGAAACAAGAAATCACAGCAGCTGCACCGTGAACAACCTTTGGCACTAGAAGAAAAAGTGCAACCATTCAGCCACAAAGACAAATCTTAAGGAAGCTGGAGAAATGAAGAAACCCATTCCAAGCTGAAGATAATGATAAATTCAAATAAGAAACAGCTTGTCCTCAACTGCAATGTTAATTCAGGCACTGCCTCAGCCTATGCACACAGACCTTCTGCCTCAATTAGGTAGTACTTTAAGCTTGCTGGCCCTGCAGCACACTTCAAACCCCAGTGATTCTTGTATTGCAAGGTCTTAGTTAATGCACTCTGCTAACCCCAGCGCTGCTGCTTGACTGCTGTTCAGCAGTAAGAGCGTAAACAAGGGAGGAAAAACACAACACAAATAAAGGGTCGCAATGAATCAGACTATGGATGATCAACCCAGTCTCTGGCCTCATAGCAGTGGCCAGGATAGGAAGTCTCACAAGGGGGCAGGCATGGAGGGAGAGCAGGGCTGTTCCAGAACACTCCCTCAGCTGCCAGCAACCGGAGCTTGGGGATTTCCTGAGCCAAAGGTGGTGTCTTTGTACTTAATAATTCTCTGGGGATTTTTTTCCTCGGTGCAACAAAACAAACTGAGCAAGCCTTAAGTGGAAAAGACAACTTAAGGAGTTCAAAAGCCACAAGAAGAAATAAAGATAAAGGACTGGCAGGCAGAGTCAGAAACTCAACAGTTCCTGGCAAGAAGGAAAAAAACAACAACCCCTCACGCAGAACTCTGGTCCAAGTTTTACATTATCCACTACCCTCTGAGAATCATGAGTTTCTCATCAGTTTTTCTTTCTCGGTTCATGTAATCACAAGATAAGAATCCCAGAGGCAGAGCTATTACTCAGAAGTTCAAACGTATCAGTGAGAAGAAGAATGAGGATTCTCCTATGCTGGGAAGAGACAAAAACGCTGTTTTTCTTTGAAATATTTCAAAAGGAGAATACTACTTTGTGTTAACTCAAATATTTAACGTGATCCTAACTTAGCTGGCAAGTCATTATGCTCTAGTTGCACTCCAGTACAGTATTTACCATTCTGACAATATGTGAGAGAAAAATCAAAACTAGTTTTTATATATTGCACTTTTTCTCCTCTCTGGTTTCCAGGCATACAGAGTTTAAGGAAACACAGCAGCGATTTAATACAACCATGTTATACAAAGCTTCCCTCACTGAAGCTATAAACACATAACAGGGCACAGCTCTTTTCCAACTTCCTTGATTTCTTCTGAACATTATGCTTTTCAAGAAACAGACCAAGATAAGCTTTTAAGTATTTATTTTTCCTCAAACACCGGTGTGGCTCTTCATGCTTTCCAGACACTCGCTAACACCAGAGTCTAAGAAGAGATCAAGAAAGACAAAATCACTCCTGACTTCAAGTTCTAGAAATGTAGGTGTCATTGTAGGTCCTAGCAAGCTGCCGTGTTTATATGAAGCTCTATTCCATGTGTCAGTGTCCTGACTACCACATCCTAAACAGACCTCAAGACATACTCTGTTCTCTTCATCTCCCTTCAGAAGGGGAAAGCAGCTGTCCTTTCACTGCTTGCTAACTCAATCTCTTTGGTCATGAAATTTTAATAGTGTAGCAAGATAGGGGGAAAAAAAAACAGAAGATAAAAGAGGCTGTGACACCGAAAGGGAACAATTTTATTATCTACTTCTCTTACCCATTACTGATTTCAAAGCTACAATAATTTGTACTGACAGGATCCCTGCCAGTTCAAGACAGTATTAGTTCATGAGACTGATTTCCCTCTGGTTCTTGAAAAAGACACCAGCAATAATTAAAACACCACTCCTACCTTCATTTCCAGTAGCAGAACAACTTCAGTCAGTAAACTAACATTTTACAAATCATAATTCAAAGCAGCGAACTTTTTCAATATACAAACCCCAAAATACTGGATGGCTTGACACCTGCATCAGATGACCATTTTTATTCTTTATCACATAGCAGTGGATTTCAAGATGGTAACACTGACTAATTCTTAATAGCTCCAGAAAAAAAATCAGAATTATTTTCATAATGGCCAAAAAGAAATTCTACAGCACTGCTATTACTATTCAGTTTACAGCATCATCTGAGTACTTAATCATTAGCAGTACTAATGTAATGCAAACTTGTCAGAGTGCAGTACAAAATCTAGCTCTACAGTCTAGTAAAGTAACTGTTCCTTAAATGCTGTAATTAGGAGTTCTTACTCTCTGCCTGGCCCCTGACAAACCTGGTTCACACAGGCTGTACTGATGATTTCAGTAGTACTACCTATTGAGAGAGAGGGGTTACTCACACAAGAGGGAACCTGCAGGTCTAGACCCTTCCATCTTGATTTATAAGCACGAAGCACACGAGTCTAGCAGGAATTTAACACTTACGCTTCCACAGTTGTTCTTACAGTCTGTTCCTCACCATCTTCATCTGAGCTGCTACATGTTGCATCGGAGTCCAGATCCTTCTCCACACGAGACAGCAGCCCTCCAGTATGAAGTGCAAATCCCCGGATTTCACCTGGTGCAATGTTAACTCCATTCTGTGGGTCTGTACTCGAACTACTCTCCAGAGTAGTTGTGTTGTTTTCTGGCCAACCTTCAGTGCACCTGAGGGAGCTACTGCTCAAAAATCTGGTTGGCTCATGGAAAACCTTCATCCTTTGTAGCTGATGTTTCACAAAGCATTTCAGCTGCTGATCGCAGTGTTTGATAACATGCTTTGCCAGGAGCATTTGTAAACGTTTCTGAGTTCTTTTGGCACGACTGATTTCCATTTGTTGCTTAGTGACACACTGGAGTAAGCGAGCATACACCTCCTCTGGGGTGCAGCTCAAAACGCCTTCCGAAGGCCCATGAAGAATTTGGTGTAATAAATCCCCTTTTACTGTTTCAGTGCAGACTCCCAAAGCCCTACCCAAAAAACCATTCTTCTTGTACCATTTACCATTTAAAAGCTGTATTTCTTCCGCGTTACTGGATTCGGTTACATTGGAATCCGAAAGTCTCTGCGTTTCTGCCAGATTCGGAGATGTGGTCTCTGAAAACATTCCCCCTTTGACCTGTTCCTCAGGTTCTGAATGACTAATCTGCCCATCTGAGGTGTCAGCACCATTACGCAATAACTTTCCCATCCTGGAGCAGCCCGGCTCTCCTGCTTCTGGCTGCTTCCCGGTTTTGTTGCTAAACGCAGAATTTGTACTCATTAACAAGACAGACTGATAGCGCTTGGAGGATGGTGGAGAACCAAAATGCTGCACACTGAAGATGTCATTCCTGAGGTTGGGCTCAGCAGTGGGGAACCCCAGGACTGAGCAAGTAATCTGTGCGATGGAGTCCTCTTTTATCTTCTCTTCCACTGCTCTGGAATTTTCCATGCACAAAGCTGTATCAGACTCCATAGCTCTAAAGGACAAAGAAGGTGACAAGTGGATACCATGACCTTTTGTTGCTGCCTCTCTGAGGGCTGGTGTCATTATAGCTACGGTAGGTAGTTTACAGCAAACCTGAAAATAACATGGGCCATGTAAATTTTCTCATTTTCATGACACAGTACAAATACAACAACTGTCAGATAGTTCATTCTTTCAACATTTCAACATTATTTAAAGATTCCATTAAAAAAAATGACATTATCTAAAGCACATGGATAGGCTACGCTCCCCCCCCCAAGTCAAACAAGAACACTCTTTTGGGTTTTGTCTTTATTTCATTCAGAGGTTGTTCCATGTGCAGTGAAAGTCTTTACCTCTCATGGGAGTAAGTGTTCATACCTCACTGCATTTGTGATCCTGTCAGTCTGAGAAATAACACTCACAAAGTTCAAGACTGTTCAACCTTGCCCAAACTGAAAAACATGGCCATAAACCACACGACTGAGAGGATGTGTTTTAAAACACGTGTGTAAGTATGTAAATGCACACACAGAGGTGCACATCTACACATCCCTGCCCCAGAACTCTGCCTAGATTTTATTGTAACCTGCTATGGAGAGAAGTTACTTTTTGAGTCGCATTTGCTTTTCATTCAAGTATTTTTATTTTTTATACTTAAATGAGTCAACAACAGTATCCCAGCAATGGCAGGTAGGCAGCTACCTAGGACAAGTTCAGCACAGCAGAACACCTACCACATGATGAAACACTCTGAAATAAACAGAGAGGCACTACTGGGAGAAACATATTTAATGTAAATCTATATAAAGCAAGCATTTGATTAATTAATGTATTATATATTCTCAAAAATAATACTTTAGAAACCAATTATTAAGGCTAATGCTTTAAAAAAAAAGAACTGTAAGTTCTAAATGTTTCCTAAAAACTCTTTCCATACCTTTGTACCCAGTTCTTTCTTCATCAGGCACTGCCTACATACTACACACACAATACTCTTTAATTATTTTTTTCACAATTTGAGTGAAGACAGTTTTCCTTTACAAACCTTTTAGCCTGTGGTTTGCCATAGCTTAGGCAAAGGGTTTCCTAACTTTGGGATCAAAACACCAGTGTCACCCTCCACTTCTTGTCAGCAGCTACGCTACCATATCATACTGTATCTACTTCACAGCCT
>NW_009943089.1:0-5335 GCF_000696875.1 Nestor notabilis | reverse complement strand
TTGCCTTACACTGTACTTTCAGCATTGTGTAGGAGATAGTTAAATAAACCCAATGAAAGATTTAACTGAACACGGCCTGCAGAAGCCTGAAAGACAACGTACTGTCAGTTCTTCATTAAAAAGCTACAAAGACAGAAACAAAAAGAGACTAGTAACAAAAGTGAGCGTAGCACAGTAATTTCACAGTAAATTCTCTGTTTAACCAGTGTACTAGTTGAGCAGCATTTCCACTGCCCTCCTTTTAATGTCTTCAGTTTCTTTCATCTCCACATCAACTGCCTAGCTCAGCAACTTTCAATGCACAGATCCCATAAGGGGTCAACGATTCCAAGACTGCCATGTATGGCTCTTAAGAAAAGCAAACTCCTAGTCCAAAGCCTTAGCTTGTTTATAACTGCAGGTTTTACGCTGAAGGTGCAAACATTAGAGGGAGATGTGGAACCCTAAGGAGCTGAGAACTACCAGTCTGGATGCTTTCTCCCTAACCTTTAAATTACGAAGAAAAATAGAGTACCACATGCTCCAGGTACTGCCTTAACACTCTCTGTATGCTTTATTCACTTTTCTTTACTCCATGTATACTTCAACCAGGAGGTTTTCATGCCTGTACATCACCTATCCAGCATCACAGGGACCAGGTTTGGTGGTCCTAATGCTAATCCTAAATGATACTATTAAAATCCCCACCATTTTAACCTTTATCAACAAGCCAGTAACGTCAGACTATAGAGGAGTTCAGCATAAAGTCCTTCACAGTGGACAGCCATTCAGTAAGAGCCCTGTTACTAGGATCAGACAGGGAAACATGCTGATGAGAGCTGGAGCTCCAGTCACAAAGCTTCTGGTGACTTGGCGATACTCTCAGCATCTGACTGACTCCTGGGTTTGTGTCTTTCGACTCTTGCTAGCAGGCGCAGGAACTTTAAATCCAAAGGAGTATGGATTCACCACCTATGCCTCCCCCCATCTCAGCATACGGCAAGTAACTGTAAAAAGTCAAAGTGATTTAAGATAGCTAAACCATAAGGGAGAGAGAACTGAAGCCCACACTTTCTCTATGGGGTTACTGTGAACTCAAGGGAGTCCCCATGTTAGATCTGTCCCTGGGAATTCTAAGACACTCTCTCAGAAGAACACTGTCACCCCAACACACTGAGCAATGAGTTTAGGACTGGTCCAACTTCATCACCTACCTCCCTCAGCACGAGTGCTTAACAGTCAGATTTGCTACTCCTGAAAGCCAGGAAACATCCACACACAGCAGAGCTGCCGCTCAAGCAAACAAGGAGTTTGCAGATATATATCTCATACCTATGTGAATAGGAAGGCTATTCAAAAAACTGGCAGCAAAAAACTTTCAGTGTTTTAACTTGATTATATTCCCTCCAACACTACAAACCCTTCCAGTACAGTCTCAAATTTCCTCAATTGCAATGCATACATCCTTTTTTTTTATTATCATTTTTAAGTTTGGGGGACTGTTTTTCCCTTCTTTCCCCTAAGTACCCCCAAATGGAACCAGAAACAGTAAGCTGAAGAGCACCAATAAACCACTAATTTTGTTCCTGACAAAGGATGCTTAAATTACAGTATAACAAAAAGAAAAAAAAAAAACCAACCAAAAATTGCTTTGGAAGAGAGAAATTGCTCAATTAGCCCCTTACCCAGCAAGGTGCAAACTTCACACAATGTTTCTGCCCTGAAGACAGTCGTGTGTGACACTTTAGGTGCATTCCTCTCATTTCAGTGCCGTCAAAAAGACTTTACAAAAGCTGGTACTGTCCCAGTCTCCAGTCCTTGGCATTTCTCCAAGAAGTTTACAAACACAGACACAAATAGTCATTGCTAAATGAGCAAAACAGAGTATCAGCTGCAAATAAAAAAAAAGTTAAAAACAAATTTTAGTACAAGTCCTTGGCTCAACGAGAATGGTGCAATTTTCACTTTGACACATTTTATTTCATTTTGGCAACAAGCAGCAAAAATTATTGCACTCCACCTTATTGGAAGTGAGCTTCCAGAGCCAAACCTGTTATCTTCTGGGGTCAAAAAAAAAAACCAACCCAAAAAGTGCAGAGGGCGGGCAGACAAGTACTGCAGCACCTTATTAAGGAAAAGGCTGTATTTTCATTCTGGGAAAAGCTATCTTGTCCTAGGTAAACTATTTCAAGGCTTTTTTCTCATTGTGTGCTGCTTGCGGTTTCAAAACCAGACCAGCTGAAATGCTACTAAACTGGCAACCAGTTTGCTTTTCATCTGCTGAATACGCACTCTACTTGAAAGACAAGAAAGAACTGTAAAAGGAAAAGCTGACGTAAAATAAGTACCGGGGGAGGGAAGAAACAAGTACCAGACACGCACAGTGCAGCAACTGATGTTTAAAGTGACTTTATACTTATCCTCCCCTAATGCCCTAATTACCTGGGAGGATATAGTTGGGAATTGCAGTTTACCACAGCCCAAGCTCTTCCTGCTCCCTTCTCTCCCAACAGCTATTGGTCCTTAATTCCCCAATGACCTCTGCTCCTTTCCCAACCCTCTCCCCACTGCTACTTCTACTTATTTCTTAGTCCTCACTAGACATTTCCACATTATATTCTTCTCTCCCATGCTTACCCCAAAGGAATTCATCTAAATCCTGAAACTAGTGTCTTCGTGTTTGTAACGAGCAGCACCCTATTCAAATAAACACACTAAACCCCAACCACAAACCTGTTTGCACACAGGGTGGCATTTTCTTCACAGCTTTTGTTTATAGTCCTTTCACTTTTTGGCTCTTTCCCCCCCACCCTTGCATAACACTATCAGTTTAGTTACACAACACTGCAGACAATGTTCTGGGGGATTTTTAATGGGAGATGATTGCTGTGTCATTTAGTGGGGTTTTTGTTTGTGATCTTTTAGTTTTCAGCGACAATAAAACTCCATTTGCATGAGGGTTTTTAAGGCTCCTCTGTAGGAGCCTTCTCTCCTGAATTGAGTCATCTTTTGTCATCCCAAACACCCACAACTATCTTGTTAACAGTGAGATTCCTGGAGGCCAGGAGAAGATTTTTACACTTTTCTAATATATATACACATGCTATTTTGCTTTCAATTTCAGGGGCCTACAAATAATGTTTAAAATTAATACAGCTGTTTCCAGTTTATTCATAGATGAGCAGTGTTTCAATTAAGCAAACTTCCAATGTTTATTCCTTGTCTAGAAGGCATTTCAAAAGCAAAGTGAAGTCCCTGGCAGCAGATAGTATCTGGTGACATGCCTCAAATTAAGCTCAGCAAGAATGTTCGAAAATACTATATTTCAAACTGACAAGAGCTGCTTTAAGGTCTCTTAGAGAAAACCTGCAGGAGATGGCAGCTACATGAACAAGTTTGATTTGCCTACACCACAACTGACAAAACCTGGTTTCCTACAGGTTTGTGTAGTTTGCCCCCTAATCCCTAGCAACTCTTGGACAGCCTCCCTGATACTGGTTAGACAAAAATAAAGTGGTGCTCTGGCAGACAGGCACTACTGCAGCGCTGCCCTTGCTGTGTGCCAGGACCCAGAGGGGGAGTTGGCCACAGCCAGCTCTAAGCTGTGCCTGGTGGGAGGCAGGCATCCACTTGGGGAGTACTTGACCTACCTCTCCCAGTTTGCACAAAGCTTACAGGACCATATTACTTCTAAGAATAGAGAGAACAGCTCAACAGCATAAGCTGCACTTTCTCATAGAAGAGTCTGCAGCGACGAATGCAAAAAGAGATGTTGGCCCCACTGGGTATGTCCTGGTTAGAGTATGAAAGAAAAAGGAAAGAGGTCCATATTTAACACACTGGGGACTAGCCTCTAAGAGAAAGGAAAGTTATCTCAGTAGGCAGTTTTTGTTTTCAGTTCAAAAGCAGCCCAGTTACTCCTGACATGTATTTAAACATTTTAGTGTTTTGTTCTATTAATAGATTGGAAAAAAACCCCAACAACCCAAACAGGATTATGTGGGGAGTCTCAGCTTTCAGCAGTGCTCACTGTGCAGACAGTACTACCCAGATAAAGCTGCAAACTCCAGTCTTCCTCACTCCCCAGAAGATATAAGCACAAATTTCACCTCCTTGAGGAAAAACACCAAACTAACAATAAAACACACACACATCTTAAAACGGATCTCTCTTTGAAAAGAAAGAGAACTCAATTTAAGACAGACCACCCAAACACTTTTACTCACAAACAACATCAAAAAGGACATACTTCAAGTGGAACTCATTAGTATTCATTTATGATAAAATTCATGGCTCATTAAAATCTCTGAACAGGGTTGTTTTCCTCTTTGTTTATAACTGCTTCTGAACAGAGAGTTACATCTTATTCCCAAGTTTATTTACCATGCCATCAACTAATTCCTGTTCCATCTATAATGCCATGGATTTGTAACATAACATCTGAAGTCACTTTTAACTTGTGCTAAACTTAAACACTTTCTGTAGTACATGACAGGTGGCTCATAAGTTGTACATGTCTCTAACATAAATATATGTAATACTTTCAGATCCACTTCCCTATCAACATTTCAGTTATCCTTGTGAATTTCACTCTTTGAAGAGTGGGCCATAAAATCTGATCTTAACCAACACCCATTCAGCTCTTAGGCACTGATTCAGATGACTGGAATTTAAACTCCCCAAAACATTGACAGGATTTCACAATGTGATGCAATAAGGAAGGAGAGTCCTAAGGGACACAGACTAGCTTTCTGAGTTGGTACACCTATTAGCATTATAACCATGCTTTACCCAGTTTAATTTCTAGTATTTCCTTTTTATTAAATTAAGCACACACAAAATAAAAAGAAAAAGGAAATATCTGACAAAAAGCAGACTTAGTCATTTGGATTTTCTTTCTTTTATACTGGTTACTTTGCTTCCCACCGCTAAGGCGGGGTATCAAACACCTCAGCGTTGTACAACCAGGGAGCTGATGCACGAAGTGGATTAAAAGCCTTGCTCAAGCACACACGAAGCTGAGGGGACGCACCTGGAGCTGGGCTGCTGTCTTGAGCTTTGCTATTTACTTTATCTACTCAGTTTTATGAGTGGTCTGGGGGCTGGGAAGCCAGCTTGGTCAGGGTCACTAGCAGGCAAAGGAATCTGTGGTAACCTCTTTACCACAGGGAAGTTTTAAGGCGGGAATTAAAAGAAATAGATAAAAATCACACATGAAAACGCAGGCTGAAGCTTTCCACCCATCTGCTGACCCAAAGACTAAAAATAACGACGAAAAAAAGAGGAAAAAGATCAAGGCAGCACAACAGCGCGTACCTACGTACAGACTGGGCCGCGCTGCGGGGCACTGGCGCCA
>NW_009943088.1:60753-91231 GCF_000696875.1 Nestor notabilis | reverse complement strand
CCATCAGTTCTGTAGCCCCATCATAGAAGTTGGAAATTGGTCAGGCAGGATTTCCGCCTAGTGAAACCATGCTGACTGTCACCAACCACCTCGCTGTTTTTCATGTGCCTGAGCATTCTCTCCAGGAGAATCTGCTCCAAGATTTTGCTGGGCACAGAGGTGAGACTGACTGGTCTGTAGTTCCCTGGGTCTTCCACCTTCCCCTTCTTGAAAATGGGGGTTACGTTTCCCTTCTTCCAGTCATCTGGAACTTCACCTGCCAGCCATGATTTCTCAACTATGATGGACAAATGCTGCCACACTGATGCAGAATATGCCAGAACACCATTAGAAGCTTCCTCCAGTGCATAAATTGTTATTGGTGTCTGCTGATTCTTCTGCCAAAAGAATAAAACCACAAGAATCAGTCCTCTTGGTTTTATTCGAGGCATATCCTGGAATTCATATGGGCTGGGTACACAAAGGCTTGCAATGCCACTGGTGATTTATCAATCCTAACCTATCTCCAGATCTTATTTTAACATGCATAAAATTCTTCTCTGGGTGATGACTGACCTCTATTCCATCATAGGTTTTTGGCTTCTAATGGCGTTTTTAAGTTCATTACAAATGTAGATTCTGTATTAGATTTTTTCTTATTCTGTGTAAGTGTTGTGAGGAAGATCCACTTGACTCTTATCCAGTTGCCCTTTGATGTCCAGATTCTTTTTCAAGCTGCCAAGGCTTGTACATGCCAAGGTGTCACACAGCTCTTCATCAGCTGTTCTCTGCTCAGAGTTCTGGCTATATTTTCTCTTGAAAAGAATGTGTTCCTCCTTGTAGTTCAGGAAGTTTAATCCTGAAAAAGGAAATTGCACAGAAGCACCTATTAATTTATTTGGTTCTAGCACAGGTAAGACCTGTCAGTAAGGACTGCAGTGTAACTGCAAAATTGTTTCTGACTGAATGGTTCACTGAAGAATCTGTAATGACACCTCATGGACTATATTTTGTGTTGTATAGTTATAACCAGTCACTGTCGGCAAATGTAAAAAATAATTTGATAATCTTACAAAGAATCCATAACTCACCCATAACAAACATTTATAATTAGTCTCTTGTGTTTGTAGACTTTTAGTAGTTTCTGGTTGGGGCTGCCATTCTTCTTTTTATTATTATTCTGACGTGTTTCTTTGTTTCTCCAGCTCTAGAGTCTGTTTCTGGCCACATGCAAAGGACTTGAGTCTTTTTTTTTTTTTTTTTTTTTTTTTTTTTTTCTGTTTCTGTCTTGTTGACACTAGGCATAAGTTATAATGCTTGAAGAGCAGTCTTTGTAAATGGAACAAGCTTTTGACCAAAATAAATCTCAATTTGTCCTTCCAGCACAGTAACATAGCCTAGAACATGGCTTTACGAACTAACCCTGAAATCCTGCCAGCTTATACTCACATGTGCATTTGCACTAACAACTATTTGTTTTCCCTGTTCTTTACTCACAGTCAAAACCCAGTTAAAGTTTTGCCACAAGAGCAGTTAGAAGCTGAGTCAGAAATGCTTTATGTTCATGTTCATAACTTCTGGTCTTTGCTTATACTGTCTCAACAAAAAGAGTATCTTTCTTACTTTCATACTCCTTTGCCAACAGCTTTTATGAATTTGTGCTATCCTTTGCATTATTTGATATTCTGTTCTAGTATGTGTACAGTTAAACTCAGTTTTTATAATAGACCTCTTGTATACAAAGTAAACATTTACATTAGTTACTACATAATTTTGCACTGAGGTTTTATGTACATAACATTAGCGTATTTTTGCTTTTGCATTAGGAAGAAAAAATTGAGCCATGGGAGTAAACTAAAGTGAAGTGTTTCTATAGAAGGTGTGTTAGTGTACTACTAGCACTGAATCTTTACATTATTTACCTCAGTGTTTCAATCGTCATTACCTAACTATTGTTATTGTCATAACAATAAGCTCTGCTTATGTCTGGGCTTGTTGTAATTTTCTATTAAATTCTCCAGGTTCACAGTAGAACAGGAAATTGATCTGAAAGACGTCTGGAGAGGTCTCGGAATTACAGAGTTGTTCAGCAGCAGTGCTGACCTCACTGCAATGTCTGGTAAGAAAGAGGTTCTTGTGTTGTCTCTGAGAGTATATGAGGAAGTACTGAAATCACCTAAAGATAATCAACAAGCTCTTCAAACCAAAACTTGCTAGCAGTTTTCTGATCCTTCATGATTTTTGTATGATGCAAGATTGTGCTCGCTGTAGGAGCAATTAGGACAGGGGAGAAATCCATCAGAGGTGTGTGTGTGAGGTGTGAGATTTTTGACCTGGGAAAATTCACTCAGAGTATTTCAGAATTGAACCTCATTAGAAATGTAGAGAAAGTATAATATGATGCAAGAGGTAGATCCACATTGGAGCAATATATGTCTTCAGTGCCTTGATGACAAATGGGATTCACACAACGAGTGGCTTGTCATCTTTTATCTCCAGAGGCTGTTTGTTCATAGCATTAGGAGCATTAAGCTGTTGTACAATTAGTCATCTCCCCAGATACCTGCTTTATAGAAGTACCACAGGAAAGAAAGAGTTCTGAGATAAAAGCAATTTAGTCACTTATGTTGACAACACTTTATTTTCAGTAGTTAAAATACCCAATACATTTAGAAATTCAGGTGGAAATGGGATATTTATTCTTTTAATGCCTCCTAAAAGTTATTGAAGTGGCACTAAAGGTAATTGAGTCATCTTTGCCTGAGAAGTGATTTTACTTCTGTGTAACAAAAGTAGCCAGCAATCAGTGTATTTAGCATGGTCTGTCTAGACCCAAATTTTGGTAAACCCAGTTTTCTCTATCTAGAAGCATGTGCCTGTGTGAGATTGCTGTCATTGTTCTTGTAATATATGGTTGTATACTGCTCCCTGTATAGTGCTCTGTGGGTTACTGCCTAATTGGGCAGATAGATCCTTAGCTGATGGAAAATACCTGTTCTTAATTGTCTGTCTCTGGAAGCAATCACACCTGGGTGGTTTATTCAGAATAGTGGTAATGAAGGCAAATGTTCCTTTAAAATCTACAGCAGAAATGTTTGCAATTTTCATATCCTTCTTACTTTTGCTAAGTTTGAAATATTGTTTATAGTGTATCAGTAGTTTGTTCCACTGTTTTGCCACTTTCACTTTTCCAGTGAAATCATGGGAAAAGCTAGAGTTAGACAATGTGAAAAGAATTAAAATAAATGAAAAATCCTCCTTTAAAGAAATACCATTTTTCTGAAGAAAAAAACCCTTCTGTTTCTCTGCCACCACAAATAAAAGTAAGCTTTTCAATAAATTCTGGTCTATATATGGAAAAGTATTTCCTGGAGGAAAGATACTATGAAGAATGGAGAACACACATGAAGACTAAACCACCAAGGCAGCGTTTGTCTCATATAAAATGTCATGTAAAATTCATCTCTATATTAGGGGACTAATTCTGTGGTAGAGAGGCTAGCAGAAAGATTGGAATGTGCTTGTGTTTTAATCCATGTGACTAATGATTTGTTTAATGTTTTACATTTTTGACAATTGCTCTGTACAAAATCAAAGTATCATGTTTTGCATGACTGAATTAACTTCTCTGCCATTTAAAGATTAAGTTGTTTGTTAAGCAATGTAGAGCAGTGTATAGAAAGAATTCTTGAGTGGTACTGTGACTTTCTTGCTTTTCATTTAAAAGGGCAGATGCTGCCAGGTGATGAAAAGGTCATTCATTAATTAAGAATAAGAACATGTTTTTGAAGTAATGTCTTTTAATGAAAACCTCATTATTGAAGCTATGGAAATTAAATTTTAAGTAATTAAAATACAGAATAATTATCCTATTTCTAGTTTTCACAATGTAAAATGGGGAGGGAGGAGGAAGGGGAAAAAGGTGAAGAAAAATGTTGAAAGCTTGCTTTTACAAATACATGAATAGTATGTCAGTTAACAGAAAAGTTTGAAGCCAGCAGTTTACATGCATCTCACTGTCAGCCCTCTGGAAAATTTGGCACTTCATTAAACCGTAAATGCAAGGTTTACATTTTGAACAAAATGTGTGTCTGGACACTTAATTTAGGAAGATAGCAAATCATTAAAAAGAAAATCTAAGGAGATTTTAGAGAAATTCTGATGCTTTTAAAATTACTTCTCCTCCTGTTGCTCTCACTTTTGTGTTATATAATGAAATAATCAACGAAAGCTGCCTGCGATTTCAGCAACAGGCCTAATCCTACAATCAGATCCAGGCACAGATTGTTGACTTCAGTGAAATTCTATGTGGGTTTAGTGGCTATAAATCAAACTGCAGGATTACAGACTTATTTTTCAATATTCAGAATTTTTTGCTTTTTTCACTCAATCTGAAAAAATGGAAATAGACAAGTCAGCTTTACCTCCCATGATGTCTCAGTTGGGAGCAACCAAAGAGAAAGTATTAATCCAAATGCACATTTTAAATGTTACTCTCTTGCAGAAATCGAATTGTCAACACAGGTGAGTAGGAGGACATTCTTATTGGCTGTCTAATTGCATGTATTCTGACTCTCACTTTCAGCAAAAGACTTTGACAGGTTTTACTTGCATCTCTAATTCCATCAGGTGTACAAAATAATCTTGAAACAACTTCTGGTATTTGGGTTTTTATAATTTACAAAGCACGCGAACTTGCTATTTGAGTATTTTGACACCATTTAGGACTTACCCTTGAACTAATTGAAATACTGAAATTGGCCTTCTCTTTCAAATGTTTATAGTATTTCTTCTGTTGTATAATGCTTTAAATGGCAACCACCTTTAACCTCAAGGTGACCTGAATTTCTGTGAGCAGTGAAGTGATATTAATGACTTACTTTCACAATATAACGTAATTAGAAGGGCATCTGTAAATAGCTCTTTGAAGTCTTGACTGACATACGTAGAATTTTTCTGGGACAGCCTAAGCTAGAAAAGCCAATAAACCTGCATTCTTTTTCAAAATGAGACTTGAGAGCAACCAGTTGGCAGCTGTGAGTAGGAGTTTGCAAGCATATGGAGCATAATGACAAATGAAGTGTGATGCTAACGGAGTCATGTACATTAGAAGTAAGCTTCAGATTACTCCCACACGTTAATGGATATCTAGGCTGTGGTCCTGCAGAAAGCTTAAACTTTGATACTAAATCTCCATAAGACTTTTCTGAGATGCTAACGATCAAGTCATATTGGTTCTTATGAAAATCCAGATTAAAAGAAGCTACTAGAGAAAAATGACATGATAGTAGATATTCAGGTAAGTCTCACCTTATCCTATGAAAGACATAAGAAAAAGTTGTGTAATAATGACAAGATGGATATGATATTGAAGTATTTCAATCAGTGGTTTGACAATCACAAAACAGAACAAAGAACTCGGTGACGACATTATGCTTTCATGGGAAAATAGAATCATTCACTTTGGGGAGAGACAAATGAGAGGGATGTGGTAGTGGCAATATAAAGAGAAGAATCTAGAGAATGTCAAGTGGGCTGTGGAATTGCTCTTTTCACCATCCAAGAACAAAGATATCCAACGACGCAAAAGTCAACAAATTAAAACCAAATAGAAAGTATCTCTCTTACGGAGAACTTAACCACAGAGATCATTACTGGGTATTCCTTGAGGTCATGAGATTGATAGGATTAAAAAAAATAAAATGGCTTCAGAGCAATCATAACTATCTATACTACACCAAAGAAAGGCATTCTGTATATTCCGTGGATTAGAAACTTGGGTTAGGGTATAAGGCATGTGCTGGGTGAGAGGATATTTTTCTCTTGTAAGTTGGGCTGTAGTTTTCACCTGTAAGGCTTCTCGAACCTTGTTCTGAAACAATAATACTATCACTGACACAGTGTCCTAGGCTGATTGGACATACTGGTCTCATCTGCAGTGGCACTTCTTGTATTCCTGTCAACTGAATAAAATGTTGGTGTCTTGTTTTTTGTGGGTTCATTTTGGTTTGGTTTGTTGTTTTGGGTTTTTTTTTAATTAATACCCAGATATATTTACAAGTAAGCCTACTATTATACCTGGTGGTAAATACTAGCAACGTTTATGCTATCTATAAACTTGTCAGATGGAGACCAGCCTTCTGAGGTGCTAAGAGTTCTGACCAGAAATATACCACGGAGTACCATCACCACCACCACACTATGCAAAATAAAACATTCAGGATTAAGATACAGAGTATTGCTGTGAATATTACAGGTCACAGGAGCAGGCTTAAGTGTTGTAATCAAAAAGGTGATTGAAACACATGATTAGGCTAAGTGGGTAGTTCTTTGACTGTTATTAAACACAAAAATTTATTTGGGTTTAAGATAAGGAACTCCAACCTAGCATTTTTCTATAAAGGCTTCAAAGTTACTGTTTTCTTTTAGTATGTACAGTATAGCTCAGATGTTCAATAGTGCTTTGAAATGGACTCAGGCAAGGATAGCTTGCTGGAAGCTGAAATATGTAGAACTGACCAGTAAACTCACCAAGAATCCTGGTAACTGACATGTTTACAAAGGCAGCACACTCATAGCATGAGACATGCACAGCAGGATCTGATTTGCATGGATCTGTTGCCTTTTTTGCCTTGGGTATCTATCCATTATTACCTAAGTACTCTTGCACATCCAGTGTTTGTTCTAAAACAGTTTTTGAAAACTTGAGTCTTAATGGGTCCATCATGGAACAGAAGCTTTAGGGGATGACTATTGAACGCTTGATTGTACTATTTACTTAGGTTGTGATTTATTTTTTGCAGGTAATGCTTGAGGTTTAAAGATGGTGTTAGTGTTGGAATGCAACCACTTTGTGTTTTCAGGTAGCCTTTCTGTTGACAGTTACAGAGACAAAAGCTGTGAGAATTGTGTTAAGTGTTCAAGATAAGTAGGTGCTGCAAATATTTTTTTTTTTTTTTTTTTTTTTTTTTTAAGTATCTCAGTTGGAACTTGCAGTTGGAGCTTTATCCTAGTTTTCAAGATAGCATTACTGAAGGCTTAGAACGAAAGTCTTAAACTACAGGTTTTAGGATTCTAGGACATTTTACTACACACAGTCTTAAAGGGAATGACTTTGGGCTTTTGCCAGTGAGATTGAAGTTAAGCAGCTGAGCTAGGAGGCTTATTTCAGTTCAACGAGTGTATGTAGGAGTAATGAGATCTGCTGAGGAGAGACATTTTAAACTGTTGTTTCTTATGGTTTTAGCTTGCATTACTATTAGAACTAGTGGTTATCATTGAGAGCCAAAATAAATGGGTAACAATTAGATGAATAATCCCAAGCTTTCCTTTCTTAGTCAGCCTTCAGCTGATTTTGGTATTGAACACTTTGTGAAGGATCAGAAATACACAATCATGTAGCTGTCTCACTAGGGTGGTTAGATTAGTTTTTCATGGTTGTGTGTCTCCCTGTTGAGAAAGCCTTTATTCCTTTTTTAACTGCCAGTTGTGCTCTGTCATTACTGTGGATTTTATGTAGGTACGATAAATGTATATCTAATCATTGTTATGCCTTACTGATGAAACTTAGTCAAACAGATCAAATGGTCTTACATGTCTTGCTTCCTGCAAGTTGCTGAGTATTGCAATAGATCTGATCATTTAGCCACTAAAGAAAAGTAATGAAACAGCCACTGACTTAAGCAGGAGTAGGCTTGGACCAAAATTAAATACTGACAAAGAAGGATGGAAAATGAACAACTGAAAAATGCATAATTCCATGGTGTTTTTTGCATTAAATATTTATCTTCAGCTTCTTTTGAATATAATGACAAGAAAGAGGATACCTAATTATGCTGGAGGAAGTTTATATTGCACCTAATGCTGAAATAAAATTGTTTGTTATAAGCATTTAACATATAATGTCATAATCCTTTTTCCCAACAGTTGCTTTTAAAATCATCTGTTAAAGGAGTGTCTTTTACTCTGTCTGGTATGCTGGTGCTCTAGACAGTGCCATGCTATTTTAATACCGTAGTGTAGGAGAGGGCTATAAATTTAAGTGAGGTAGATTGTGCTATTTTAATAGTATAATAAATAGTATTGGCAGAAGGTATTTTAAAGCAACTGCTATATACAAAGCTCTTGTACTTGCCTACTTGGGATAGAAGGTGGGTAATAGTTTGGGGGGTTTTGACAGTGTTTGTGGGGTTTTTTAAGTACTTCATTCTTACCATCAAGCCACTTGAAATATGTTTTCTTTTCCTTTTCCAGATAACAAGGAACTTTACCTTGCAAAGGCATTTCACAAGGCATTTCTAGAAGTTAATGAGGAAGGATCAGAGGCTGCTGCTGCCTCAGGTACCTGACTGAAAAGCAGAGCTAAATCAAATGTCTGGTTATTCTGTGTTAGTTAATTTTTCAAAACTGACTTCTTGTACAGGCAGGAGAGGTAAATAATATGTAGCATGAAGATACAGCATAGCTAGTATACTGCTTTTCAGAAGACAATTCTGGAAATTGAAAGTGTTAACATTTTTTTTAAGGCATGTTGTGCAATATTCTTTTCTGCGAAAAGATTTGTGAAAATCTTCCTTACTTTGCTTCTGATCATAAGGAGGGTACAGACTGCAGCTTGTATTTTCTTTATGAAACTTCAGTATTCCTAATTTTTTATCTGGTAATTGAGATCGTCAGAGGTATTTCATTCAGAATAGTTAAGAGGAGAGTAACAGTTGTGGCAATTGCACTTGTATAAGCTTGTACACAGAGATGTAAGATTCGAAGCGCTAAGTGCAGAAACATAGCTGGCCCTTATTCATGCTAGGAGGCCAGGTAGTTTGTTTACTTGGTTATCTCATGCTTTTCCTGAAAATAAGTTAGATTAGTTGCCAATATGTATTGTTAGGTGATTTCTAATTGCCTGTAGTTGTACCAGTCTTTGAAGAAAGGAAGAGTTATTTCCCTGGTTGTGAATGTCAGTAACTGGATTAAATTGTAACATTAATATGGACAGAGATAACAGGCATGCATGAGTCTTTATTAACATTGCAGTGAAAATGTAAAGTAAATGAAACACTGAGAACTAATAATAATGTCCTGGAGGAATCTATGCATCTCCAAATAAAAGTAACAAAGAGCCAAATTCTGCCTGATTCCCAGTTAATTTTACTTTCAAACCCTGCATTATTTAAAGACTTAAGCTAAAAGCTTCAAGAGCAGCCCATTTAGTTGTCATATTCCATAGTTATTAAGGGTTACCTTTTACTATCAACTGCAGGCTTGGAGCTGTTTAAAACAGGTCAGCAGTGCTGTCTAATGTAATGCATTTTCTTTCTACAAGTGAGCAGGAGTCATAACTCCTCTTAGAGTTCTGGACCTTAAAATTTATAAGCTGCTCCCTTGGCCTGGGGAATTGTGCCACTGTGTTGTTAATCATTCTTAAAGCATAAATAGGCATGCAATTAATCTATAGGACTCTTTGATTTTCAGTTAGATTTTTTCATGCTATTTCTTGGTGATGCTTAGTGCTGAGCGTGGGACTTCAGTGTCTGCTCATGAGCTTCACAAGTATCTCTCATGAAGAGTAGGAGAATGTGCAGTGATGTTTAACAAGTTGTCTCTGTTCTTCTTCCTTTAGGAATGATTGCCATTAGCAGAATGGCAGTGCTGTATCCCCAGGTTATAGTTGACCATCCCTTTTTCTTTTTGGTCAGAAACAGAAGAACAGGTGAGAATATTGCAGATTCTTTCACATTTTTCACACTAATATTCATAGCTCTTGAAGTGTTCTGTGGCAAGCAAGGGATTAGAACAGCACTCACTAGCAAAAGGGGCAATGATTAAGGAATTCCTTAGTTTCATATTTGTAGTTTGTTTTAATGATGTGGATGTGACTGGATGACAAAAGATTATTATGCACCCATCAACTATCATACGTGTCTCTGTGTTCCAGTATTTTGCATTTTTTACAAGCAGACTCTGGTAGGTTCAGTTTGAAGGGGTTTTTTTGTATATTTGAGATCCCAATCATAAATATCAATGTATATTAATCCATTTAGGTTGCAGTAATACTTACAGACTCACTAGGTAGGATCATTCGTGTACAGGTTTTTTAACCAACTCTAAGTTGAGGATCACTGCTGTTGTAGACAGAATTAGGCAAAAGTCTTTCTGAAGGAGATCTGCTCTTTTCCCTACTCAATATACAAAATTCTTCTCAGAAAGAAAAGTTTAAATCAGAACTATGACGTCAGGGACAGTACTTCATGGACCCTCATCAGAAACATTGAAATGAAAGTGAACGTTTGTGTTGATTTCTGGTGTTTTTTTAAATCAAGCCTTTAGAATAAGCAGAGAGGCACTGAAATGCAGAAGACTTCACTGTTTTTGTCTGTCCTGTATCACTTCTGAATACAAAGAGGTCTTCTTCTCTAGCGATATTGATCCACTGTCTTTCATGGCTACTAAGTCCTCCAAGGCTTATATTCCTATAAAAAAATGTCCATCACATGCATTCTAACTTATTATCAGTATTCATCATCTTACAGCCTCAACTTTTCCTTTTGGTGCTGACATGTTCCTTTCCTCCCTCCCTTCCCACTTTTTCCACAGGTACTGTGTTTTTCATGGGAAGGGTAATGCACCCTGAAGCAATGAATACAAGTGGCCGTGACTTTGAAAAACTTTAACTGTCACCAGCTACCAAAAGAGGAGATAAGCACATAAAGTTTGAAGTTAATATATTTAAGGTTTTCCGTGTTTTCCTCCAAGATATTGTTTAAAATGCTTTCAGATCTAAGTGTGCAAAGTCAATTTCCAGAGGAAAGCTTACAGTATTAAAGTAATAGTTCTGTTTCTGTCATTGTGATTTCCGTGTCCTTAAACTAAAATCGTGTACGTGTCAACAACTGTTTCTTGTTCTAGTGAACTGTAAAGCAAAAAACTGCAAATTCATTACTGGTAATTTTTTTACAGTCCAAAGACTGACTTGATCAATGAGACAGGAGCGGAATGCATGCAGTTTTAAATAATGCAAATGGCAAACCTATATGATAATTTATTGTGTTTGAAGAACTACATCTGGAAAATGTGATCTCTTCCTGTTCCTGCAAAAGTAGTAAACAGACTGCAATACACTGTCTCATTGAAGTTAATGGAACAAATTAAGCCTAGTCGATTTTATTCTATAACATAACTGTGGTAGGCTTTGTGTGAACTCTCACATGTAATTCTGAAATGTTGCTTTTATGAATGCTCGTGCATGTGACTCTGCAATTGACCTTCCGTAACTGTTGATGCCAATAAAATCTGATCGCATGAGTATTTGAGACTAGTCAGTGTAGAATAGCTATGTATGTGACTGAAGTAAAATAGTTGAATAGTAATGTCATTCATGTGAATGTACTTTTCTCCCCAGAAGTTGTTGTTCTACTCTAACCTAAGCTTTGCAGATTCTCACTTTAGAGATCTAGAATGAGCTTTCTTCAAAGTAAAACAAAAAAACCCTTAATTTTAAATGTCTAAAAATGTTCAATTCATAAATGTCTAAAGGAACAACATAATCCTTCTGTTCCCTAACTTTTTATTGACAATAAAGTGACAGACAGGAGAGTGACACATACCACAAGTAAATATTAGCAGGGGAATTAGCTGTTGTTTCCATCTGCAAGAGGAGAAGTACCAGTTGTCAACAGAAAGGCATATAATTATTCCTCCCTCACTGTGCAAATATAAAGTGAACGGAAGTTATTAAAAAGGTAAGAGAATAGGAGAAAAGAAGGGAGGAGCTGCTTTGAAGCAGATCATAAATACAAACTTTTTGATAATAAGTGGGTTTCTTCTCATTCAATAGGAGTTTTCTCTGTTGAATTCTATGGGAACAAATGTGTATTGGCTGAACTTTAGTTACAGGCTTCTCTGGCATACATTCACTTCAAAACAGCATAGATATTGCTACCAAAGTTACTCATACAGGGAGAACTTCCAAAATCTGACACATTCTTCACTTTGTTTTTTATACTGCTGGTGAAAATCATGCAGGTCAAACTGCAAAGCGATGGATGTTCTCTGTGGAGGCTGGTTATGCTCCCTCAGAAAGGGCATTTGAACACATTTCTAGCCCTGCCTCCTTGAATTGTTTAGTTCTGTTGCACAGAGGAAAAAATGAAGCTCCTCAGTGTATTGGTATTGCTTATTACCCTTAGTGTATTATAGTCTGGACTTGGTGAGACAGGTTTTTTTTTTTTATTCAGATTTAGGCAAAAGAGATGTAATTTTTAATCTGTATAGCTAGAAATGTTATGCTTGGGAGGGAAAACAAGAGAGTGCTTCTAAGAAGGAGCAGGGAGTAATTTTATCAACGTGTAGAACTAGTCTCCCTGAAGGTAAAACCAGCTCCCTAGACCCAAGGGTTGGTTCTTTATCTTTAAATGACTCTGAACATCACCTAACATCTGTAAAAGTAACCCATGTGCTAAGGATCTCTTGTAGTTTTAACCTTATGGGAGCCTTATTTTTAAGCTATTACATTTTCTTAGGTTAATTTTTGAGGTGTTCACTCTCATTTGGAAAGATGAGAAAGCAGATGGCAACCTTCACTCATGTTATGTTCAGTTCATAGAAAGTTCTTCCTAACCAATTTCATGTTTTCTTTGCATTAGTTCCTTGCAGCATAGATGCTTCTTAGCAAGGGAAGGACTGAAGATAGATTTGAACTAAAGCTATGGAATTATGGAAGGACAGCTGCCAGTCAGATTTATAGAGGATATCAGGCAAGTGCACAGACTTCCCTAGCAGTTAGACTGAGCATAGGTGTAAGTGGAGTGGTGCAAAATTGCATATTCCAAATCTGATCTTGAGGAGTGCTTAAATGGGCATATAGGAAAACCAGCAGAAACAGAAATGCAAACACTACTTATTTTGCTTCGTAGTCTCCTAGTCCTTACAGATGTAAAATGGCCATTTCATGTTTTCTTGAAAATTGAGAATTACCTGGTTTTAAACAACATGAATTGATTTATTACCAAATTATGTGAAGATGTTAGTTGTAGACCACAATTAGAACAGCTCTCAATACTGGTTTTCAGTAGTGATAGTATCTTAAGCATTGTTAGCAATTTATTGAGGTACATGAATGCTATTCTATTGTGGGTTTTCATCTGGATTTTGTATAATGTTCCTTTCAAAGACTCTGTTGCTTTTCAAGACAAAACTAGCAAAATAATTTTGTCTTTTTGTGTTTGATATTTTGTAAGGGGAATTTGTCAATAGTAGCTCATATGTGAGTTTGGGTGTGTAGTCTCACAAAAAATTTTAAGAATTGTATTTTGTGTTGGAGACTATATCAGAAAATAAATTACTGAAACTTCCGTAGTTGTGCTGTGTAAGTGACCCATGGTGTGATACTGTCTGCTGACATCCTTCTGTCATGCAGATGGAGTTAAAGCATGAAAAACACTTGCCTAATGCTGTCATCATCTTCTTTCTTGCATACGTGTGCTTGAGTCCAGGTGGAAATGCTTTTCAGAGCTGCAGTTGGAAAGAGTAGTTTTCCTATGAATCTTTTTAGTAGGGATGCTACCACTGGAGACTGATTAAATAAGATCCCATTTGTACGTGATCTTGAACACCACGTTTTCTGTATTAGTGCTGCATTCAAAGAAAAATTTGTCATGTTGTATGAATTAGAATGTTTTTGTTGCTGTTCCAGGCACTTAATTTTTACTGTCCTTTCATAAGTCTCAGTGGTGGCAGAGTAAAGTGTTGTATCCATTTCCCTGAATCAAGTACATGATATTTCTAAAAAAAATAAGATCCTAGTGCTGTACGGGAAACACAAAAAAAAAAAACCTTTTTTTTTTTTTTTGTGGGTAATTTTTAGTTTTCAATGCAGGACAAAAGAAGAAACCACAAGATGTCACTGTATCCTAAGAAGCTGAGAAGTACTTCCCCATTGACAGTAATCCTATTGGGAGTGTTGAAAAGCTGAATATCCTGAATGGGACTCAAATATGTTTAGGTTTTGGTAAAATTAATGAGAGTTGCTTGAGTCTGAGAGTATATTTAGACCCAGGTGCCTGAGATTAATAATAGGGGGCAGGGGGAACAAACCCAAAAAAACCCTTGATTTGTGTTGCAGACTTTTCCCTGATTCTCAAACACAGATTGCTGGATTAAGTTCGTTGCTCATAGGGGACTTTCTTTTGTCCAGTTCATAGCCTGCACGATTGCATTGTGTACTTAGTGCGGGGTGAAATAAAATAAAAGGTCTGTTCTTTCAGTCCATCTCCATGGACAGCAGTAGAGCTGTACTGTGGTTACTTCAGAAAGTCAGTTCTGCAATAGAAGACTTTTTTTTGACTACAAGAGAGAAGTAACCGGGGTTGAAGTTCTTGATATGCTGGCCCTATTGTTCTGTTGTTGTTCTCTTTTTGCTTACCTTTATTTCCCCTCTTCCTTGCTGCCTTACATACCATCACTAGAATTTCTTCAGGAGCAGATTCCCAGTGTGTCCTCTCCTTGTACAGTGAGGTTACACCACTCTTTGTGTTCTACTCTCTCCCTGGGAAAGAGGCAATATTGTTCCTCTGGGGATTTTCTGAAAAAGACAACAAGGCATACTCCAAAAATGGTGTTTACAAGCAAATGCTTGAGTTGTTTCTGTCCCTTTTAACGGGCAATCTTTGCTTTGTCCTTACAGTAGAAAATGGAAATACATGGATTGAAGAGAGATGGATAATTTACCCCCAAACCTCAGTGCCAGGGTGGAGGAAAACAGTACCTTAGTAACTCAGATAATACCAGCAAGAAGTGAGTTGGCTTCCCATGTGAACTACTCTGCATCTATTGACACAGTTGATGAGAAATTGTAGGTTAATTTAGCTTGTAAAACTCTGCAATCCCCAAGAATTTTGGATCAAGCTGCAGTAGTTACAGAGGTCCAGACAGAATGAAGATTTTGCCTGCTGCTTGGGGACCTTTGCTAATTGGTTCAGTAGCTTGTCTTTCACTTCTAGCTGGGCTTGGTTGAGGGCTATAAACCAAAGTTGCACATGAGAAACCATTTGCAATACGCAAGCATATTTGGTAGTTTAAACTCAACAACACTACATCTCTGTTACCACATCTACCAGGGCTTCTCAAACAATGTTCGCTTTATATAGTACTGCTCTTACAATAATAGCCACATGAATGTTTTTCATTTCACAGCATTAATTAGAAGCCTGAGTCATGGACCAATTGCTCTAGGCATTAGGCAAACTCAGTAAAAAGACAAAAGTCATGTAAGAAAATGCGGTTTAAATTGCAGTTTGTAGACAATAGCATAGTGTCATAATCAAGGCTGTGTAAAACTAATGAAGGATATCAGATTTATTCCCAGTTACTCAGGTGGGCAGGTAGATGGAGAAAGGTGGTGAAGATAAATGTTATTATCGCTATTTTAGAAATTGCTCAGGCTTTTTCAAAACACCTTAAAAATGCAGCCTCCAAACCCTGTTAATGGCTGTGCCTGGAAGCCAGGCAGTTAATCATCCTCAGATAGATGAAACTCCAAACAAATCACAGCAAAGCTCAAAACATTGGCAGCTGTTTGTGAAAAACATAGTATGCAGAAGTCTTCGTTTCACTTTCAACTTTAAGCTATGATAAAATAGTCTGAATTTTTTTTTCTTAGTAATGTGTTCACAACCTCAGGTTTTGGACATTACTCTGGCAAATAGTGGTAGCAAAATTCCAGGTCTACTAGAACCTAGTTGAGGAAAAACTGAAATTGTTCCTGCAGCTAGGGAATTCAGCCTGTTGCGTGAGATTTTTATCCTTTCAGCCACACTGAATCACAATATGAATGATGTTTCAGATATGACACACACTTAACTGGTAAGTTTCCTTACTGTCTCTCTCATAAGTATACATCATCTCTTCCATATGGAAGAATCATCTGGGCAAACCGAAGGAAGAATTCCTATAGAAAAATGATTCTGTGTTTGTGTAAAAGTGCTTCTGAAAGAGGAAGAAAAAACAGAGAGAAGAAATCTGATAGTGTGTAAATCGTGTTGTCTGTGCTCTCATTAACAGGTTAGAACTGGCCATAGAAAAATTCTGGGTTTTCTTTAAGAACAATTTCTTTAGATGGGCTTCAACCATTCCTTCAAGTATTCTAATGCTACCGGAAGTTTAGACTGAATCATAGTTTAACATTTTTACTCTATTTACATGTATTTGTTGAGTCGTGTTCTAAAACCAAGTAACTTACACTGGTGGAATGCTTACAAACAGTAACTGTATAATAGCATTGCCTGAACAGAATGAAATATGTCAAAACATGCTAAGAAATAAGACATCAAGAAGTCCATCTTGCCCTGAGATCTGTAAGGATCATGGTCTGGACAATGCTAAATCTCACCAGTCACCAGCAGTCTGATAACAAAAGCCTATTTATTTTAGGCTTTTGTCATTGTTAATGTATGTTGTAAATGGAATGTTTCTGAAGGTAACAGCCAGAAAGCTGGCATATTTTGATGCAGGAATTAATAACATTTCTCAAGTTTATTACAAGAGAAACACTGGTCTTAAAATTCATTGGCTTTCTTGGGAAATGTTTTCTTTGGGTCAGGCGGCAACTTGGAGTTACCATTGTGTAGTGGCAGTCTGTCGTTCTACTGTATAAAACACTCCTGCCAACTCTGAACCAAGGATATGTCTTCATCAGCTGAGCTGCTATGAAGCCCTGAGTGAAACCCATGGAGAGGTAAAAGAGGTCAATTCTAATGTTGCTGCTGCCTTTTTTACATATGCCTCCACTGATTTTTCCACTACAGAATTTTCTCCTTGGTCTAAACGAAAAGAGAGTCAGAGACAATGTGCTGCAGTTTGTAAGTTCACCTCAGGGTTTTTTTAACAGAAGTTATTTGTGAATTGTCACAGTATTTCAGAGTTAGTTGTACCAATACAGTTTCATAGGATGCAAGTTGAACCAGCTAACCTTCAATATTTTTAATTCATTTATTTTCCAGTATTGGTCCAAGTTCAATATGTAAACATCTATAGAACAGTGTTCTGAGGTGATTTCTTGATTACTGATCTTTTGAATTGTAACATGTGGGACAGATAGCTTGGAACCATGAGTAAAGTAGCTTGCTTTGTACCAAGCACTTAAAAAAACTGAGGACACTACCAGTTCTTCCTCTTCACTGAGTACAACAAGGTAGGTGTAAGCCATCCTAAGTAAGAAAGTGCAGTTACCTCTGAGCAGAAATCAGGGAATGTCTAGTTCTCATGTAGTGTCCAAATACCCACAGCAAAGACCATCATCAGAAAAAGCTAAGTTTGATCAGAGCCTCAGAGCCATTTGGAGCCTGTTCCAAATCCCTTTGTGGTCCAAAAAAAAAAAAAGAAAAGGTTGTTACTAGTTTCTGTCAGTTTTGGACCTAGTGCAGATTTCTCTCAGGTTATGCACTGCAGCATGAGTACTGGGTGGGAACTGATACACCTGTGATTTTTTTGTGATTAGCAAGAACTAATTTTTTTGCCCTATTTGCAAAAATATTTTGTGGCCACTTACGTCCTAATCACTGGAGTTTCTACAAAAAAAAAAAATTCAATACTACAATCATGCAAGATGTGGAAATTATTAAGTATTTTTTGTGTTTACATATGTATATGCACTTCATTTAAATATGGACATGGTATGAGAATCACAAATATTGTTACTATTTTACTATTATGTTATAATAACTAAGCAAAACCTAACCAAATTATCTTAGCATGAAACCGTAAGATAATACAGTAGAAAATAATGAAGCCATTCTTTGTCTCTTGGTTTAGAGGGTTTTTCCTTGGTGCAGGATGCCTATAATGGAATAAAAAGGTTGTTTGCCCCTCTCACTTTCTCAGTAACTAGCTTGGCTAGGTTCCTGTCTTTAGGTCCCTGAAGTTAAATGAGATGAATTCAGGGTCTCTTGAAACAGTTGGCAGCATATTCCTCTGCCTATAATATTGCACAGGGAATTCATAAGGTAAATGTAAGTAGATAGATGAAGGCAGAGAATCCTGGGGAAATAAAGGGATATCAGGTCTTAACACAGTGGGCAGTAGCCAAGCTCACCAACCATCCAGCCCGCCAGCTTAGAGGGTCCTGAAAAGGAGCCATGACGCACATTTGAGGAGATGGCAGAACTCATTCCTTTACGTGCTGCCTCTGTATTTGCATATAATTCTTAGATACCACAACTTGTTGGTAGATTTATTGGCAGTGCACGAAGACAAGTTAATTCAGGCTCTCTTAGCCTTGATAACGCCTGCTTAAAATCTGCTTCGTTCTATGAATGGCAAGAGTACAGACATTATGTTGCTATAGTTCCATTACGAGTGACTTCCACAAAGCAATGTGGAAGGCTATTTTTTCAGAAGGGCCATTAACCATCTGGCAGCCCATTTTCCACCCTTCAGTGTAAGCGTGATAATCTGAACAGCATTCAAGAAAAAGGCAGATCGAAGTCTTTGCTGTTTCCCCAGGAAATGCATCCTGATGACTCCATAGACAAAGATTTTCAAGTGGAAAACATGTTTTATATTTGTATCTCCTTCAGCACTGTAAAGCCCTGCGTATTTTATAGACTTTATGTACAAAGCCTTTTTTTTTAAATGGAACTTGGAGATTATTAATTTTGCAGGTGGGTTTGCATTCAGCACAGACATAGGGAAGACCCTAATAAATTAAGGGGAATCTATGATAGTCTAGTGCTTTTGTGTGTCTTGAGTAAGAACAGTAATAATGCTGCTGGTGACTTAAACTGCTGTAATACTGTCTAAACCTGCACAGGCACAGCAGCCAGGACTTAGTTTTTCCTCAACACAGTTGGTAGAACAGTATAAAATCACAAACTTCACTCCTGTCCTCAATCTCAGAAATCTCAGGAAAATGCTATTTGACTGGCTTGTCAGCTCAGATCTGAGATCTGGAGAGAGATGGTGGCTCTGCCTCTTCTGTGAGGCTGGTACTCCTTTTGGCTTCCCCTCTCTCCTGTGCCTGTAGTGAATGTCTAGCATGTGGTACAGGCCAGTGTTTTGCATGCCTGTTATTCCGATCCATGGAGGGGAAGATGGCAGAAGGATGGTGGTTTGAATCATCTGGTTTTGCTCCAGTGCACAGCTGAGGCACTGCCAGGGCATTCACTGGACTCGGAACTGGTCTCTGATCCACCTATTTACTGCAGCCCAAGTGACTTGTTCCACAGAAAATAACATTGCTGGAGCAGAGAAAGTAACCCTCATGCTGAGGTGACCAACGAGTACAATTGGCCTAATGCTGTTACAGCAGAGAAGGAAGAATCCTGCTAGTTTGGCACTGCATGAAGTTTCCGGCCCTTTTAAACTGCTGTGATGTCTTTCTGAGACTGAAAACTGGAACGATATGATGTTGTAAATTGCTGATCATAAAACAAGATGGAGGCCGATGTGCAGCTAAGCTGCACAACCTACTGTCCAAATCACTGACTCACCTTTTTGGGCCAAAGTGTCAATGGATTTATGTGATAGGAAAATCCGGTGAACAATCAAAGCATTTAAAAACAAGCCAAGAAGTATAAAGCATTTGGGAGCAGCAGCTTATGTTCCCTCAGAGATGTAACACATGATTTCTAAAATCATAAAAATGTATTTAATTTTGTTTATTTAAACCAGCCAGTGTTTTGCTGTGAGCATTAATCATCTGGTGTCACACAATAGCACACTAAATGTCACACACTGAATCACTTCTGCGACACTGTTATGATTATTCTGGATGTAATCCACAGCTGTAGAAAGAAGCACTTCATGCCTTGCTAGCTGTAGAGCAAACACACTCTTGCAGCTTCATTTTGTATTCAGTAGCTCTACAAAACAGCAAAGGCAGCATGCAAAATGAGGAAGAATACTGATGAAGCTCAGCTGCTGATCTTTCACAATTCAACTGTAAAAGCTATGAGGTCTAAGAGAAGACATTGAAGTACAAGCATCAGCAGAAATACTAACCTTAATCAAGAGAATTGCACCTGGATTTTTAGTAAGTTTTGTTTGCCTGAAGAAGTAACAACAGCACATAATGTTTCCTGATGAAGACAGGGCCCCCTTCTTCCCTCAGTGTGAGTCAAGGAGAAAAGAAAATTCCTATTTCCCAACTGCTGGAATACAACATCAAGCTGGCAGAGTAAGACAAAGAGAAGCAGCTGAAAAATGGGTATAGTTTTTGTCTGGGACTAGTTCAGTGGCCTAGGAGGTCTGTGGCTGGGGAATATAGTAATATGAAGTACTTTAACAGCACCTTCGTAACCCCCATAAGCAGTGGACTTAGGTTCTTCGAAGTCCAAAGATTGGGATGGAATATTATGGGGTTTAGTTTTGTTCTTTTTTCTTGTAGAAAAGCTGCTGCTTCCATCACCTCATGTCTGTTAAAGCAAAACCGTAAGGGGGGGATGAAAAACCTATGAAAAATAGAGGTTTGTCTTCAGAGGGGATTTTGGATGAAAACAACTAAAGCAGAAGGAGGCACTGGATGAAGTCATTCTGCTTCAAGCCAGCAGGTTGCCTTTACTGGGCCCTGATTAAAACTAATCAGTTGGCAGGAAAGATTAGTGCATATTAAAGGTAACCACCCTTATCAGTGATTACAAACAGATGCTCTGGGAAGACTCACCAACAGATTTAGTGTCCTACAGTACCAGAACTTTGGTGGAAAGACAGCATTGTGGAGAGCAAGGGGAAGGTGCCTCATTTGGCTTGAAGACACTTTATAGTCTTCCTGTGTTTTGAATGAGTCAAGAATCCTTTCTCTACTGAAATCGGTAGACCTGAATTAAAATAGGTATTTCTCTCATGCCTTCTGAATGCAAAGTGTTTATTGCTCAGAAATCCCCATTTGGTGAGGCTAGCACTCACACGTGCTTAGCAGCAGGTACAAATGCTTCACAATGGAACGTCAATCCCAAGAATTATAAATACCCCCAGTACTGCTGGAAGGAGAATGTTGTGTAGCCCGCAGGATGCGTATACTATGATACAGAAAACGCTGTCTCCAGCTTTGACCAGAAACATGTTTTCATTACATTTAGTTTCTTTTGGCAGGACACGGCAGCTTCCAACTTTAAATGCAGGAATTGTGGACAGCTACAGTGCATCTGTCTCCTTCCTATAAAAGAAGCACTGGAGAGAAACAAGGCTGTTTCTCCTTTCTTGCAGCACAAGGCTGCCCTTTATTTTTTTTTTTAGCTGAAAGCAAGTGGGAGTGAATTATTTGGATTTCCTGACAAAAACTGCATGAACACAACACCTTTAATAAGAATAGATGATTCTTCTCATAATGTTTCTTTCTTCTTTTCCCCATGATCATAGGAGGCCCTGCTTTCTGTTTTCAGTTAGGGAACATCTTTATTATGCTTGCAGACAGTGAATAACAAGACATTCATCTAGCAACTTTTTTTTTTTTTTTTTTTTTTGTCTATAAGACTCAGGAAGAGACTAGAGACTAAAAAATCAGAGATGTCAGGAACAAGTTCTGTGTAAATACACATCCATAGTCCTCAGTTCCTTCTTTGGTTGCAGTAGGGGCAGGGGTATCTGAATTTTAAAAAACTGAATTAAGTTTATCATGCAACTATATTGCTTTTGCATGCTTTCCTGTTCTTTCACTACTTTACTTTCACTCCTGTTCTTTCACTTCTTTACATAGAGCTGGATAGTTTTTACGATCTTGGCCCAGCAATGAAGTAACATCAACCAGAACAATTCAACTGCTGTTTTGCTATTGAAGCAAAAGTAAGAATGAATAGATGTTTGAAAAAGAGTAGATATGTTTTAAAACACATTTGTAGTGAAATTCAGTGGTCTTCCAATAAATTTTTCATCTGCATAAGAATGCCTACACTCTGTTCCCCTGCCTGTCTTTACACATTAGTTACATATGTGTATGTATGTGTGTGTAAACATGGACACACACATCAACACACAAATATATATACATGTACAAATATGCATAGCTGTAAATATGCATGTAAAATGGGTTTGCTGTGCAGGTGGAGTTTGGTAGGTTGTGTGTGCATGCATACAACTAAACATAATTCAGTATACAAATGAAACACACGCATATCTGAGGCAGGAAGGTATTGGGGAGGAAGAGAGGGAAAGTTGAAAGGTATTTCAGCCAAAAGGAAAGCCTTCCCAGTATAAAAAAATTGAGAACTGATGGTATTGATAATGAGACTGAATGAGTCCAATGTATTATGGGTAGTTTTCCCATTCCACAGTTACAGATTATGCCTATTTATCTTACATATCTAACATATCATAACTTCATAAAGCCAGTTTGATAAAGGAGTGTTCTAGATACTCCTAAGTATTCCCATATTTGCTAGATCTGAGTTTCAAGAAGGCAGGGGCTTGATGGATGAAGTGAAACAATTTTTTCAGTATAATTCAGGTAATCAATTCTTCACAAAAAAGGAAACATAACTTTAGCATTTGGCAGCAGTTACATAAATAAACACAATAATTTATGGAAATATGGTGGCATCTGCAATGATGAAAGTTAGACAGGAGAATATCTAGAGATTCTGCTTCAAATGACACAGTTTAAAAGGAAGTTTACAGGACCACAACAGGAAATTGTTTATCAAAATGAATTAAAAGTGATTTTCATATGATTAAAATTACCTGATGAGATATATGTTCAATAAATTAGGAAGTACTTAATGAATGTTGTATTCCATTAGGAATTATTAACAATTAACATATGAAAAGATGAAACATGAGTTTCATAATAAAGCGTGGATGGAGGCAAATGAGAGTACCCTCATTCCAGAGTTTGCATCTCTCGGTGGCTTCGTCAAATGCCTGTTCTTGTTTGTTTTGGCAGCTTTGGATCACATATTTAAAATTTTAAGAATTAGACAGAAATGGCATTTGGACAAGTGAAGACTGACAGAAAGCAGTTTGCCTATCAATTTCAATGAGCTCTAAACTGTGACCTCTGTAAAAGAATGTTTAGTTCAGCTTCTTGTGAAAAATCTGGCAGGTATCTGGCAGACACCTTTTGGGGTTTTTTTCTGTATGCACATACAAGTTTGATTCTGCTCCAGTTGAATTCATGGCATTACCCTTCAGGGCTAAAAAGATAAGCACAAGCTTATGTGCATGTGTGGATTAGGGATGCAGTAATTTTTGTTCAGTATAAAAAGCCATGTTTTAAGGTGAAAGGGGAACTGTATCTCTTCTCAGACATATAATGGGAGAAATCACTATTGCACATCAATCAAGAGGAGTGCTGCATTCCAATGACTTCACTTGGGATACAATTTTGTTTTCCCTTTCATACATGCACAGGTATGTTGCCAAACGTGAAAGAAGGCAAGTTATGTCCCTTTTTCTTTCTTTTTTTTTTTTTTTTCCCAGGAAAAAATTCTCAATACACAACTTATTTGTGATCTTTCTTTACTGTCAGAAAAAGCTTACATCCAGAAATTGTTGACCTACGTTTTACTAGAAAAGTCAAATTTGATACTGAAATAAGTCTCTCCTAAACCAAATGAAAATGCCATTCTTCATTCCATAAACATCTTTTTATGGCTTGATTCCAAAGACCATAAGATCTGTGGATAGACTCAATCTTCAGTGCCAGATATTGTCATTATGACTTGCAAGCCCATTGTTTTTCCAGAAGAGAGAACCAAGTTTCAGTACTTGTTGCTTGCTTACAGCCGCTTCAACCCTTCTTGGAATTCATGGGTTTATAAGACCTTAGAAAACCAGACCAGTTTTCACTCCAATTATTTATGCAGGTAGTTTTAGATTCTTTTTTGCCTGGTAACCCTGATAACATGTTTCACGAACTCTGCTCTTCTTCTATCCAAGGGTTTATTCTGCTGTACTTGGCTTTTCCCTGTTCAAGCTTTCTAAGTCCTGCCAGTGGGAGTTGAATAGTTTACTAGAATCCTGAATGGGCAGGACAGAAAGAAATTTGTTACCTAGGTAACTCATCAAAATAACCAGTTAGTTTATGTAAGTGTGCCTGCTTATCTGCTGAAGCACAGATGAGCATATATGCATTTAATACTGTGTTCCTTTTCTAGTGCTTCCTATGAGTTTGCATGCAGATTATCCTAATGAAATATTCAAAGACATTTTCTCTGATTCATCCAACACAAATGCCATGGATTCCTGGATATAGTCAAACCAGGTAAGATCAATATAGAAATTAACTTTCTGCTGTTGCTCTAATGTTGTTAAGCTTTTAGATCTTATTTTACTGGTGGCATCAACCCAATGGTGTGATATCACCAGTAAGTGTCAAGATAACACTAAGTAAAGTAAGAATTTTACATGAAGAATATGAAATTACATCAGCAGGCTGATTTTTACAAGCTCCTGTATCCCTTAATCAGAAAAATGTTGTAATAGAGAAGTGTAGTCTAAGTATTCTTTAAAGATGATTCCTATAATGTCAGATCAGAAAAACTCAGCCATTTAAATGCATTGACTTTAAAGCCAGATTGTTCATCTAGTCTGATCTTAAAGGGGCAGTCTCTGTATGAATCCTGTATGAATGATGATATTCATATTATGGGAATTTTTGCTGCTGACCACCACAGCGCCAGGATTTCATGGTACAAGTATTTCACTTATTTCTGTATAAAAGGGGGAGGAGTAATATTGTTTCCTTTCCCTTACTCTTTTTCTGTCTGCTCTGTTCAATTAGACTACAAACTCCCTGGAGCAAACTCTATTTTATCAGCTTTCTATGGTGCCCAGAACAATAGGGCCTCTTGTGGACTACAGCAGTCATAATAATTTGAATTGTTTCCATTATTAATCAGATCTCAGGATGAGATGTATTCTACCCAGTTCATACATATTTCATGTACCTGTAGGAAAGGGAAGCATCCGATCAGTTGAATGTAGATGGGAGAGACACATGGTTGAGACTGATGCCGACCCTGTATTTGTCCTGCTCAGGCATTTCAAAGACAAAATTACTGGTCAAAATTGGATAAAGTGGGAAAAAAACCTTTCTTTCTTGCAGGCATGGGGCTTGCTGCTGAATTTCTTAGCAGAGATACATTGTTATGGGCAGGTTGTAAAGATCTGAAAAAATTGTGTTTATAACAGAAAGGCCAACATCATAAATATGTCATTTCACTGAAATAGCGTATAGGTAGTTTTTCATGTGCTTTATGAGGAATGCATTTGCCACAGAAGATCTGAAGCCCATTAGACTGTGATGTGGACCAGTATCTCTCATTTTATATACCAAGGAAAAAAGCTAAGTAGGAAGCCCCCAAATTACAGTCTTGTTTAATTTAGAAATACTTTTTTTTTTTTTCTTATGGGATAAAGATAAGCTCAAGTGACCTAAAAAACTCTTAATACCCCATCCTCTGCCTACCCTGTAATAAACTGAGTTTGTACCACCGAAAGTGGAATGACTACTTTGTTAAATTTCAGATAATCATCTAACAATCCAGTATTTAGAACCACAAAATACTTTTGCATAGGAGCTCAAATTTTTAGATAAACATTATGTTCCAGTGTTTTACTGGCACAGTCAAGTTTGCCAGCAGAATTTTTAAAAGCATGTTTTGGAGACTTCAGTCGATGTTGGGAAAAGCATATGCTTTTCTATTTTAGATTTTAGATTTTCTATTTTATGCTTTTCTATTAGATTTTATAATGATCAGCCTTTATAACAACCAAGAAAAGAGAAATCAGAAGGAAGGGGAGGATAGGGAATAATTTTTCTGTGAAGAAATTGAAAGGTAGGAAGTCTGAACCATAGAGGTTTGTGACTATGGGGAATTTCCAGTTGCATATCCCTGGGCAGAGGGGTTTACTGTGTGCTTTTTTCTGTATTGATCTTAATTTATTTTTTCCATCTTCTTTCTGTACCAAGCCTAAGAGCTCAACTGAAGAAGGAACTGTGCCTGTTTGTGGGAGATGCAGATCAATACGGCATGATTGACTGCTCTATTATAACTTTACACAGCAAGCACTGAAACTTGGTTCCCATAACTACTGTTAGAGTTTAAAAGCCGTCTGTAAATTTCAGCAGGGACCAGTCAATGCAGATAACAATACTGGGCTGCTACAGTTCCATCAGTGGCACACTGTCAGCATCTACACTTTGAGTGAACCAAACAAAAACATTATATCAAATGCATTTTGAAGTAAACAGCTTCACTAGACTTATTCTCAGAACTTACAGCTTTAGTGTTTTAGGAAACATATATTATAAAAATAGACACACAAAACTGACCTGTCAGTTCCCACCAAGAGAAAAGTCTCGTTTTCATTCTCAGATGCAAACTCAAAGAAGGAAGCCTGGGAGATTGTTCATGAAATGGCTGAGCACATTCAAGTGAGTCAAGGACATTCAACAGAGTCAAGAGATGCTCATGAAGAACTTTCACAAAAGTTACACAAAATATGAGACTCTAAGTATCTATTTTCATCCAAAGTTCTTGGATAAACTAGTAAGGCATTTAACAGCTATTAATGAAGCAGGGCATCTTTTAAGCAAGGAAAAGGTGAAATTCAAGTGGGCAAAAATGTGAAAGCAATTCAGAAAAGTGAAGTCTCTGGAGTGAGCACACCAGAGATTCATCTGACTGATCATGTATCTTGCTACAGGTATCACCAGCCTATCTTTAGCCACCTTCTGGAAAAATGGTTCATTGATACCAGCTAGATCAGCACAGGAATTTGTTTGATGTGCTTTAAGAGATCGGTAACAATAGCTCCTAACGTGACTGCGTTGCGAGGTGACAGCGTTTCCTTGGAGACAGTGAATCCATACAGCCCCATCCAGGATCCTTGAAGGTTACCTTTCTTCAGAGGATGTAGAACTACTGCTCTGTGCAGGGATAAAGATGGGAAGATAAGCTTTGACTTTAGACAAGTAGCCTTATGCAAGATGTGAGGATTCTATGCAACAGCAAGACATGTCTGAAAGGTAGGAGGGTGAAAGAAGAGAAGTAACTGTAGTCATTGCACAGCTGGCTTGACATGCTTTGACAACAAAGATAGTGTTACAGGATTGAGTATCTTTTTAAAATATACCAACCTGTATTGCTGATGGAGATCGTTGTGCAGTCTAATCAGGAAGAAAAATGGTTTTTCTCTGGGTGTCATTAGATGATTACTGAAAGACAATAGGTGTCTCAACAAAAATGTGTAATTTGTAAAAATATGTGAAAGGCACATTGATTGAGATGTGGAATTTGTATCGTTGCAAGTTAGATCCATGAAGAGCTGCATGGAATGTTAGTTAATATGCTAGGAATGTATAATTATGGTGATAAGACTAATTATGTTAATTATGTCTTTTTGGGGGGCAATTTTATGATGCATAAAGCAAGATAATTGATGATACAGCTAACAGCAAGGATACATTGTAGCCATAGCTTACAGGTGTGTTTGTCACTGAATTATGCTCAAAAGAACTGTTTCAAGACATCTCATAAAACTCCTTTAAAAAATAATTGAAAGGTAATAGAGCGTGGAAACACTATGTCCAAGTCCTCTACTATTCTAAGTTCAGAGTTCTTACCATAAATATTTGCATATAAGCAACAGCTGCTACATAGCAGTAAATTGTGTGAATTTTGAACAAAGCACAGCCTGATTTCTAAGTTTGCTGTCTTTTAAATACCTATACAAATTGGTTTTGTAATTCAACCCTGCAGTTCATTTATGTTGACCGACTTTGGCACATTCAGTTGGCTGAGACAACATAAATAATGGGTGTTTGTATCATGCAAGCAAGTGGCTATTTGTGCAAGTGGTTTGGACAGATCCATAAACAGATCACCTATAATCTCATAAAGCCTATGCAAATTCAGCAACTCTAACCTAGATATAAGAACTCTTTGCTTTAGGTTGTTTCGTTTGTTTATTTTCTTTTTTCTTAGAGACAATGTTAAAACACATTAGATTTGGTTCCTTTAGAACAGTCCATATTTTCATTTCTATAGTAGCAGGACTGACAGGGCTTGGAGCCCTTTGCTGTTCAATAGCAGTCTCACCAGATTTCCACTGTGATCAACTGCAGGGAAGCAGGGGCCTTTCTGTATCCTAGAATAATAAAATCATAAAATCATAGAATGGGTTGTGTTGGGAGGTACCTTGAAGATCATCTAGTTCCAATTCCCCTGCGATGGGCAGGGACACCTTCCAGTAGACCAGGTCGCTCAAAGCCCCATCCAGCCTGGCCTTGAACACTGCCAGGCCACAATTTCTTTGGGCAGCCTGTTCCAGTATCTCACCACTCTCATAGTGAAGAACTTCTTCCTAATGTCTAATCTAAACCTACCCTTTTTCAGTTTAAAGCCATTCCTCTTTTTCCTGTCCCTACGTGCCCTTGTAAAAAGTCCTTCAACTTTCTTGTTGACTCCTGTAGGTACTGGGAGGTGGGTCTAATGTCTCCCTGGAGCCTTCGCTTCTCCAGGCTGAACAACCCCAGCTCTATCAGCCTGACCAAAGGTGAGGTGCTCCAGCCCTTGGATCATCTTATGCCCTCCTCTGGATTTGCTTCAACAGGTCCATCATACATTTTCTGTGATTTGGTGGGATGTGAAGCTGTAGTGAGCAGCATAGGAGTTCTGATTCTGAATAAGTGAAGAGGTAGTATTAATAGCCTTACTATTTGTTCCCAAATCTTTTAGCAAGGACATTTCAGATTTATGGGGAAAGCAGCCATGGTTCAGTGAAAGCTAAGCCTTCTTCCTGAGGCTGCTCATTCATGAAGACTAACTGGGGATAAAACTACTGGAAGCTAGACCAGACCCCAAAACTGTTCAGAACACTAGGACAAAACCTTCTAAATCCCAAATTGCAAGTTTGCTTGCTCTTCCACTGAGCTTTCCATTTGCCATTTTCTGTAAGGCAAAGCTGAACCTGTGCTGTAGAGTCTAAGATGTTTGTTTATCAAGTCTACCAGTTATATCAGAAGAAACGAGTCTTTTGACTGTCAGTCTTTTCTTAACAGCCAAGTATCTAAAATAATACATAGGAGTAATGTTTTTCCACAAAGTATCTTTCACTGGTGTAGTTTCAGAAGTAGCTCAGTTATAGCTCTTCAAAGTATTTAATGTATTTTTAATATATTCTACCCTTAAAATCAGCTGGACTCAAATGTGCTAGTACTGCAGTTAGGAAATTTACAGCATTTTGTTGCCTATGAAAATTTTGCCAAGATATCAGTGGGAGGAGAAGCAAACCCATTTCATGGACACACGACTGACACTGACATCTTGATAAAGTGTGACTTTAATCAGTGAACTCTATAGGAGTGCATCATTTTCCAAGTTATGCCCTGATATCTCATAAATCATGTTTTGAAAAATGCAGTAGCTGTTTTGTACTCATTCCTTCCAGTTCACAAAACATTTCAGCCACTTAATTCCCCTCTGGGACTTCCACTGAGGAAAATGCATAAAGCGCATTGGGTTAGTCATGAGTAATTTCACTTTCCCCCACAGCCCTGCTATTTCAGAACACCCTTTGGGCACTTAAAGTGGGATCCTCCTCATCAAACTTCAGATGCCCTGAAGTAGTGGTGTTCACTCTCAGGAAAGCCTGTGGGCTCCTCATGTAGACAGTGCAGACTGTGGTTCACTGCAGATGAGAATAATAGGCATCAAGGTTGGGTTGAGTAAGTTGGTGTCTGGACATAGCCACTTGCCTCCACTGACTGTAGAGGGAGCCAAGAAAATTTGTGAAGCCTGGTTTTGCAGGCTGGCAACTGCAGTTGGGTGGGAGAAATCATACTTCAACCAGGTGCAGGATTCAGATGTTTAACATTGGCTTGAGGGTTCTGAAACTTTGTACGTGGATTTGATATTAGTGGCAAAGCCATAGCCATGATATGAACAACTAGACTGAGGGCCAGGCTTAGAAGTTGTTTACACACAAGCTTTTTCCCCCTTACCATTTTAAGTTTCCTTTCCAATCCTCTTTTATAAGACTTTAAAAATATAGTTAAGTATCTTTGCTTAAAAGACATTATAGGTACCCTCCCCTACAAGAAGAGAGAATGGAGGAATGAAATTGCCACAGAGGGTTTCCATTACTGAAATTAATTCCTCTCTCATAAGAATTTAGGTCTATGATTTATGATAACCACCAGTTTCTCACTGCAGGCAAAGTGAGAGGAAATGACTCAGCCTGGACAGACATCATGAATCTAATTTTTTTCCCCCTAATGCTTGACATAATCTAGTGTGCTGCTCCCGGAGGTGTCATTGGAGATTCATATCCAGCCAAAGGGCCTCACAATCAAGGCAGAAAATGTTGTTACTTTTATGTATTGTGTGATCTATAATTGTTTGGAATTGCATCCTGCCTCATTCATTGCCATTTCTTTTGCATCAGTTTTGCAGCAAAAAGCAAGGGAGAGAAAAGCAGTGTTGCACTTGCCTCTTCAGAAAGATCTGTGACATCATCTTAGGGTCCAGCTGGTGCTTATTAAACTCAGGCAGTTTTGAGATGGAAAATG
>NW_009943088.1:37809-60722 GCF_000696875.1 Nestor notabilis | reverse complement strand
ACTCTTTCCAAAAGAAATCTCACTACCCACCTGATTGGAGAAGTCTTATCTATCACATATTGATTCTGGAATTTTATGTTTTATTTTCTATCAACAGTACAGATTTTTGTGAATAGGTTTCCACCAAAAGATAAGAATATATATTGTGTTAAATGGCTCAGATAAAATATTTCATCCCACATTTCAAGGGACTAGGACTGTATATTCATGTCTCAGCAGAGGAGGTAGTATCTAGCTGAGAGGAAGGTAGGTTTTGAAAAGTCTTGCATTTATAAATAGTAATTTGTTTACATCCTAACAGATGTATTTCCTCACTTGCAAAACTGAGAAGTGTAACATAACTTTTTCTTAAATATAAAAGAATATCTACATATTTACCTGGTAGAATCTCATTGAACATACAAGGAACCAGAAGCAAAACAAATACCAAGATAGGGCTAAGCAAAAGATCCCAGCAATTGTTTTTTTCATGTGTGTGAATGCCTGCTGATCTGTATCAGCACACACATATGAAAATGGTCTCTTTGCCTCAAGATGAGCTCTAAAAATGCCTAAGTAATTAGATGACATTTTCAGAAATGCTGAGCTTGCTCAGCTTCCTTTAAGTTGCCTGCAGTTTACTGTGGCTGGTTTGATCCCATTTAAAAAAACAAAACAAAACAAAACAAAAAACATAAAGCATGACAGGAGTAGTAGTTCTTTTTGTCAGTACTGTTATGTGCAGTCTGTATGCACTTTAAAGCGAAAGCCAAGAAAGATATAATATTGTTTTTTACCAAGGTTTAAAAAAGGCAAAACAATCTTAGTAAAGTCAAGAGTATACAGCACTTCATGATTATTTGCCAGCAATCTTTAATTGTAAGTTTTAACTGATGTTCTGTTTAGCTTGTCTGTTACACTCAATATGAAATTTTCATTACCATCCTCACTAGACCATTTTAAAGCTGCATTTTTATTCTCTATTAGTGCTCCTGACTATAACTGTTTTAATGATGCTTACTGACAGCTGATACTTTCTGGCAAGCTCTCACTGAGCTTGTACAGTAAAAGTCAAATTATAGCACTGTATGCACACAGTTAGTAAATTAGAATTTTTTTTTTGTAGTATTCCATGGTAAATTTCTAAATTGCAGCTGCCAGTCTGCAAATTATTCAATCTCTCTGAAGCACAGTTGGAGAAATTGCGTCATTTGATATATATAAAATATACATTTGGAAGTGTTCTGAGGCAATGAACTAGCAAAGCACATAAGCACATGACTTCAAGACTCTATTGAATAAAGAGCCTGGAGCCTTGATATTCTACTAAAACATACTCAAGGGATTAAAAATAAGTATGCAGTTGAGGTATCTTTTCATACAACCTGGATCCATAAAAGCAGGACTATACAGGTTATAAGGGGACAGTATCATGCTATTGAACAAGTTCAGTTCTTCATTTTCTCCAAGACTGAGCTTTTCTAACAAACTGCCAGTAAGTTCCTCTTTCAAATGTTTGAAAATACATGTGAAAGCCTTGTATAAATAAGGGGTCCTTAGGTGAGAGGTGAAATTAAGGGACTAGAGTAGATTACCTATGGTTTGACCTCAGGATCATGTGACTATTTTCTGGTGGTAAGTCCTACCCCTTACTACTCTGTATTTTCTGTTATTATAAAATAGCTTGCATTTTCCTGAACAGAAACAGTTACTGGCTTAACATCTCCTCTCTAGTTCCTCAGGTCTGACTACAAGCAGTCGAATGTTCTGTAAATCATATTCATCCTGCTGCTCCATCCTAAGTGAAACACACACTGTTCCACTGGTTCTATCACAAAACAGAGGAATCAACAGGCAGAACTGTGATTCTGGACTACCTTCCCCAGTAAGTGTTTGGCATACCAGTTTGGTTACAAGTGTATAGATGAGAGAAACTGACAAAGAGAAACTAAGGCAGAAATCTCTTCCTCAGCTTTGAAGCTGATTATGGTTTACCTACTTTTGTCTTTCAAAACTAGGTCAGATTATAAATAAGATTATATGATATAGTGGCAACAGTGGCAAGGGATTTGACTTAGCCTTTGAGGACTATGCTCAGAACTGGATGCAATGGATGAATATATATTAAGTTCTGAAGAGTCTATAAAATGTCATAACCTCGAGTGCTGGTGTGAGAAGATGTCTCTCCAGTATTTGAGCCAATCCGTAGAAGTAAACCAGGATGGTTTGTAAACTAGACCTAAACTGTGGATTCTCACTGCCTTTACCAGCTTCTGGCTGTGGCTTTAACTGGAGGGCATGAATCAGAGGTGCATGCTCCATCTCTCCTCCTGTCTCAAGTCCACCATTATGGTCTCCAGTGAATGAAATCCTGGAAATTCAAGCAAATGCCAAACTGCATTGCACTGAGAGATTCCTCCACTACAAGCAATCATGGTGCTATGTCTGTTAGGCATGGCACAAATCACACCTACTCCATACGCTACAGGCAGAGTTAGACTTTGTTCCTTGCTCCCTCATGGGAGACTGATGACCTGGAAATTACAGAACATGTTTTAGTGGAAAAGCAAAATGGGCATAAACCTTGTATTCTTGAATGCAATGGCAGGTTTTCTGTATTTAGATTTAGTTCCCCAGTTGCATCCAGGATACATTGTATGTAAGCTTGTCCAGAAATATGTTTACATGTAATATACATACACAAATGTGCGCCATTGTCTCCTCATTTCCGTATTTTTCTATTCACCAGATAGTATTAAGGCAAAAGACATTGTAAACATGTATGAATATTATTTTTACTGTAACAGGGACAGAAATATGAAAAATACAACATGAGAAACTGAAAAATCTTACCTGATAGTTTTATACCTTTATTTTACTTTTTTTTAAGCTTCCTTCTGATTGCTTCAAGTATGTCAGCTGGTGTGACATAGAAGAACATGGTGTTCAAGGAAATCTGCTTCATTGTCCCCGAGTGAGAGAAGGTAAAGATCAAAAAGACATATTCATGTTCAAGCCTCAATTCTATTTACTCAAACAGTATGTCTTTAAATGTTATGAACTTAAGTTGTGGAGTTTGCCATTGTTTTGAAAGGGGCAGGATTTCATTCCATATTGTACATGTTTGCTTTTTTTAATCACTAGGAAAATACCCTTCATAATTTTGAAAATGTGAAACAAAAGTGAAAACTGTAATATAAAAAGTTTTAATGTGGTGTTGACTACTTCTCTCAAAAGTTCATTAGCATTTAAGTACTGTTGAGAATGCAATAGCGTTTTGCCAAACAAGAAACCAAGAATGAAATCCAGTTCCGCAAACCACTGCTTTATATATTTTATTTTAAGACTGAACTGACCCAATTACAATCTGTAGGCACACCCAAGAACAGAGAATGAAAGGTGGATTTTAAAATCTAGTGTTTGCACGTTTTGGACTAAACAATGGAAAAAGTCCACACTGTACTTGCTATTGTTAGGAGCTTGAAGATACCCATAGCTCTAAGCATTTCAGTCGACCTTAAGTTTTTAAGTCTTCAGTGTGTGTTGTTCTTAATATAACTGAGATTTTGAATATGGCTGTTGATCCAAGTTGCAGTTGTTATCAGTAGTCTGGAAGTTGCAAACATATACATTTCTTGGGACAATTAAAGGATAAGTACATAACCACTATATAAACTCGTAGCATGTGAAAGTGTATATAGAAGCAGTATTTTAGAACTCAGATGTTTATGCTCAACCATTTAGGAAAACCTGTTATTCTTAGCTGTAGAAGAAATGTCATTTAGTAACCATATACCAAATCATCACGGCCTTAGATTGCTTGCTGAATTATGAGCCTAGAAATGATAGAAAAATCTTCACATTAATTTATATTGTAGAAGCCTGGAAACCCGCATACCTATAATATTATATATATTTCGTCATTTCAGATATCTTCTAAGCTATATATATAGTCTTTTAGCAAGTAACTAAATGCCAGTTTCCTATCACATCCACTATTTTAAACGTTGGTTTTTTTTTTCTGACCAGGGCCCTCAGAAGAAGAGCTATTTTTCAGAGGAGAAGAACATACTTTGAAAAAAATAAAACAAGCAACTGACACAGAGAAGTGGCAAAAGAAACTGCAAGAGAACTGGGAAGACTGTGCTGTAAAATTTTCTCGTTAATATTTTGTACTACAGTAAATAAGCCAAATAATAATGTGCTGGCTGCTCACTGCAGTTAGCAGGTTTAAATCTCTGGTTGGCACCATGACATTGTAAAAGAAAGAAATGCTGGAATATACTATTATTTGGGTTGTGACCCAAAAGAGTAAACTTCTATGTTGTGTCTGGGCTTCATTTGTGCTTGGGCATGTGAGAACTAGTGACATTCTTCATCTGCTTAGTGCCTTCTTCAAAAATTGACGATAAATGAACGGTTAGCAAATTGATTAGTTTCATTTCAGCTCTTTCACTCTCTCCTAATAGCAGCCTGATCAGTTCTTTTGGCTGGAGGTACTACAGCATTGCTGGTTCTGATCAGAATCTGTAAGATGAAGGAGAAAGCTAGGTAGTAACTTCATCTAACATTGAGATCCAGTACTCCGAATCACATCTCTCCCTATGCATAAACATCTGACACAGACTGGGGAATATTGGTATCTGGTTGCTGCACAGCATTTTTTATTTCAGATGAGTTTAGAAGCCAAACCAATAAGCCATGATCACTTAGTCCTGCTTTCTCCACCCAAAGCACACACACACTGGCAACCCCACTCAAAGAGGGAGAAGGGGCTGGACAGTAAGATTCACATGCTTAAGAGATGGTTTCTTTCTTCTTTCCTTTCAAAGAATTATGCAGTGCATCACTATGATTCTAAGGTGAATTTGGCAACTGGCAGCACCAATTGTTATAAGAGCAGCATAATAAAATAGATTCACCTTTTAACTAATTCTGACATTGTAAAGATTTAATGATATAGTTATTAGAAAGCAAAAAAAAAAAAAAAGTAAATTATTTTGCTTATTTTTCCCTTCCCAGGAGTTAAACCTTTCATTTCAGGACCTGGGTGATCTTTACCAGGTGGAAAAATTCAAAAGGATTCTCCAAAGGTTAATCCGGGTGGAAAAACTTTGGTTGGTGGACAATTCTTTGACAGACCTAAGTGCCATAAGGTTGCCAAGGTAGACAAAATGTCCTGTTTCTCTTTTCATGCAATATCACAGAAATCAAAATTATTACTTGCTTAAGTAATAGCTAGGACAGCCTCTTGAGAACTGCAAAAATATGACATTTTTTGGGTATTATGTTGAGAATCCATCAGTTCATTGATATTCTGAGTTCGTGTAATTCCCAAATTGAAAATATTCGGCAAGGAGATCAGATGGTGTCCCCTTTATTCCTGTCAAATAATTAATGAATCTCATTAAGTTCAGTGATATTTATGCTGAAAAGGAAAGTTTCTGAACACTGAAGGGATCCTGGAATATAACCCAGGCAAAGAGGGTTTTTACAAACTATCTATTGTTACTATGTTGTCATATGTCTAGGCTTATGGAAAGTTGTAATATTGAGAACAGGAATAATGATCTATCCATTGTACAATATAAAGAAAGCTAAGAATATAAAGTGTAGGAATCTGATCTTGCAGTCCATGGGTAGCAAAAATAGCACTAATGTAAAACTAGTGTGAAAGCAGTTCCTAAGGAATCAATTCTTCTGTCTCTCATTGGAAGCTCTAAGTTGCCAGGACATTGACTACTATGTCATGTTTTGACTTACAGGTATATACTATTACAGATGTGATCAGTGATGTCTTACATTTTATACTTTACAGATGCAGAGAACTAAATGTCAATAAAAACCACTTTACATCCTTCAAACAGCTGCCAAGGATACCTCAGATTCAGCACTTATCACTTGCTGAAAATAACATTATGACACTAAGTGGAATATCAGACTTCAGACATACTCCACTTGAATCCCTTATACTCAAGAGGAATCCCTGTGAGTTTCAAGAAAGATACAGACAACTGTAAGTCTTACAATCTCATGGCTGGTCGATAAACACAAAGAAGTGTTTGTGAGAGAGTTCTGAAGGATATGATCTCAAATACAACAAGCTCTCCCTAGCAATCTTTTTATTTTCCCGTAGTCTTAACTATCATAAATGATCCAGAAATATGGGCTGGTGAGCTAGTTTCTGATAATAGACACAAAATATTCAGAAGCTGCCTAGGAGGCTTTCTAATCACATGACTAGCAGTTCTTGAACTGAAGTAAGTCCATGGATCACATTTAGAGACAGTGAGTAGCGAATATAAAATAGATTCCCTTTTATTAATAGAAATTACCTATTACTCAAACTCTCTTCAGTCTCATTGCATCCCTCATGTATTCTGAAAGGAGTCTAAATTACATTACATGTTAGAGTTGGAATCAGAAGGATGTGGTGAAAAATGGGAGCTAAAGCAAAAGAAAACTAAGTTACCTTAATCTGATTTTTCTAGATTCTCTCCTCTTTCTGTGGCATCAGTTGCACTGCCTTGAATACCTTATTTGGTATAGGTGTATGTTGCAGGCAGTGTAGTGTAGTGTGGACTTAATAGAGCTGCCTCAGACACTGGAAATGAACATGCAAATCCAAGACAGAGTAGAGAATTCAGGGGAAGATAATTTATGTTGTCTCATGTGTGTTTTGACATTCGCACCCCTATTCTGTTCTTCCCCAGTTGCTTTGACTCCAAAATGCTGTTGCCAGGAAAAAAAATTGTGCACAGGTCAGAAAGGGAATAAAGTATGTTCCTTCTGAACTCCTCGGAAATCTTCATGGTTGCATGTTTGTCACACTACAGAGTCATGTCAGCCACCTACAGAAGGCATTGTTAATTTTTCAAGATAAACCTTACAGCATGTGTCTAAGAAGTCATCTCTTCCTGGGAATGGGGAAAAAAAGGAGGCATTTAAAAGAAAGTGTTTAATAAAAACCTTTCTGAGTTTCCAGTATGTTTTTTCCTTCAGTCTAGAGACATCCCTTTGACAGTGTGATGGTGGTGCTTGTGCTTTCTAAAGTTAGACAGACAGATAGCAAAGTAAAAGTTAAAAAGTAAGTTTGAAATTATGGATTTCACTTTTTATTTGCATATCAAAAAGTCCAGGAGAACAAAAGCTTAAAAGCACTTCTTAACAATTACTAATTATATTTCTGCTCCAAATCCTACCTGTTCTTAAGACAATTAAACGTTGGTATTACTCTGGTATTACTTTCATTGCCAGTGTAAGAAGACAGAATGAATCAGTTTCAAGCACAGACAAAGCCCTGATGATAAATACATGCTGAGATTGAGCACTGAAGTCCACACTTACCTTAAAAGGCACAGAAGTAAACATCATAGCATGTGGGTTGACAGCCTTTGCCATGCTTGTGCAGGGACTCTGGGTCCACCACACTCCTCTGAACAGGAAAACAGCAGTGTTCAAGACTGAGGTTAGAGATACTGATGTACTGTTTAAAAGGGACAGGAGGTAGAGTCATTTGTTTTGGTTTGGCATCTTGCCCACAAAACAAGGACTTTTCTTTGGGAGAAACAGGAGTGCGAAAGGTTGGCAGAGAGCCTGGTTTCTCTGTCACAGAAGGATGTTGCACTTTTTGCAGTCTGAACCTTTGCTTTTCAGAAGTCTAGGAAATTCAGTCTAGGTTAACACTGTGTCCTGTTGTTTGCATTAGACAACTGGTTTGGTTCTTCTCTATTAAAAATGTAGATATTCGCAGTGCTTTACTGAGTCTGAGGATATAAAACTTGTGCAACAGAGCAAAACCTGAGCATTTTTAATTAGTTCTTTGTCAGATAAATTCTGCAACAAGTGAAAAATCGAGTAATGCAAATCTATTTTGGATATGTTGGAATCCACAATTTGTTATTTATCAGTGTCTATTTTGTTCTAAATGTTTCCCAAGATTATTTATCTCAATTTCTATTTTTCTTTTGTCTCTCTTTCAGTGTGTTCTCCAGTTTGCCAAATCTGAAAATGCTGGATGGTATCCCAAAACTGCCAGAGGACTGTTCACCCCCAAATATCAGGTTTTTTTTCAAAATGTGTGCTATACTCTAGCAGTGTATTTTTGTAGGATTAAAACTGTGCTAGAAACACCTCATTTAAAAGATGCAATAAACACTTTGTATGGAAGTAACTGTTTTTTTCTGATGAAAGAAATAATGAAGCAGAAATACATATTTTTTTATTGTGTTTGTGATAGCACGTACTTCGAGTAAGTATGAATAAATTATATGTAAATAAGACATAGTATGTATACAAAGTGTAATGAGTTTGGTGTATTAAAAATATTGGGTGACATTCTTGTCTAGGAAATCTATGTAGACAACAACTCACAATTAGTGACTCCCATTGCATTTACTTAAAACACATCCAAGTTCAGACCACATGTTCCCACCATGGGAAATGGTACAGGGATTAATATCCAGGCTGCAAAGAAAAGGAAAGAACAAAACCCAAAACCAACTTCCTTCTTCAGGTCCCACCAATGTCCTAGTGCTCCTTAATGCGCTTCGTAGATGGGAAAGGCAGAGCCACCCCAACCATTTCGACCCTTGGAAATATAAATAATGGAAAAAGTCCTTGCTTGGGAGTCTGCTCTCTGGCTAGAGAGCACTGGGGAGGTAGATCATGAAAAAGGAAAGAAGTCTTTTGACACATTGCTGGCATTGTTTAGGAATGTCTTGTTGCTCAGTAGAGGTTCCTCAAACCAAAGCCACAATGAGGGAAAAGAGCTGTAGAAACTGACAAGGGATTTGTAAGGCTCCCCAGGATATCTGAATGTAATTATCTTTGAGAGGTATCTGTCCTTTTCTTTGATTGATTTGCTGTTCAATTCTAGCTTTTTTCCAGGCAGCTCATGCTGGCACACAAATAGCTGTGCCACTAATGGTTCAGGAAAAGAATGACAGAGTCCTGGAAAATGAAGACAATTAACAGAATTGCCCAATTCCAGAGACAATCAATAAATTCTCTGCTGTGTATTGGCTGCAGGCATGCTTTGGTTCAGTTACACAGGGAGAAGTAATGACTGCTCAGGCCTATAGAGCTCTGCAGAGCAATGACAGCAGAAAGGTCACAGCAGCTCTCTATAATGTCTGTATTGGATCTAGGCAAGAGAAATCACCAGCTTAAAAAGTTTCCAGGCTCTCCTTTAAGACTGTCCTTACCTCTCCCTCAGCCTAGTATTCAGAAAGGTTGGTCAAAATATTGCATGAACTAGATCACAAGATTTTGAATGTGTAACAGTATCTAGCTCAAAGTGTTTTTTAAAGCTGTGAAAGGAAAAAGATGATGCCCACTGCAGAGAGGTGTCAGGTTCAGGGCTCACACTCAGAAAATATTCTTGCAATTCATAGGTACAGGCCAATTCCTTTCCAGTATTTATGTGCTCACAGGGTTTGATAATCAGATCCAGTCAGTGTAGTCCACCTGGCAAGGGGAACAGACCGCACTATGACAAACTCCTCCACAAACATACTACAGAATCAATAGGGTACAATTCAATGATACATGGCAACACACTTTTACAGATTCAGAGAGAGATGATGTGGTTTATACAGCAATGACAAGGCAACCAGAGCTTTGAAACAGGAAAAGCAGAACACTCTGTGCTGTGCAGCATGCATGCCAAACTGGTCCAGACGAATGGGAATCTTTCACATAGGGAGGATAAGAATAGAAAACATGAAAGCTTTCCAAGGAATGAGGCTAGTAGTCTACCTCAGATCTAGAAATTAATCCAGATATAGTATAATACAGTAATCAACATTAAAAAAACACTGTTGTGTTTGGGAAAGAAAAGGGTAAAGGATGAAATATAGTCTTCTTAGCTGAAGAGATATGTGAGAAAACACCATCTCCTCAGAAGCAAGGCAGGGAGCTGAAGCAGATAGGGAATGGAGCCTGAAGGATCATGCTTACTGACCAAGCCAGAGACAGACAGCAGTGACCAGCTGAATACTCGCTGCTGTGAGGCTGTGCATCTGGAGGTGGGAAAGGCAAACAGTCATTCCCTAAGGTATCAGACACAAAGAGCATTCATATCAGCAATGGTCAAATCATAGCAAAAAGCACTTGAGGACTAGGCTCTCTTCCCAGAATTCGGTATTAGAAAGTGGGACTGAGATGGGAAATTACTTCAGTCCCGTGGGTAGTTCTTTCAGTCACAAGCTCCTAGTGAAGTTACCACCCACTTCTTGCTCATATAATTAGGAGCTGGTTGAATCTCTCCTGAGAACACGGTCAGAGGCTTTGCTCTTTAGACTTGAGTCCTGGGTCAGTCACAAGAAAAAGGCAAAGACGGTGATTTATTCCTTCTGGACAAGAAGTTGGTTCCACTCTCATATATTTTCCTTTCATTATTTTAATCCCCTGGCTTTGGAATCTCAGAGAAATATGAGGTAATATCTGGGGAATGTTCTGATTTTATTTAAAGTGCATCCAGGAGCAAGAATGCACTGGTGGTGTTTGAGTCACTTTGCTGCAGTGAGATTTAAATGAGATCATAGAATCACTGGGTTGGAAGGAACCATAAAGCTCATCTAGTTCCAATTCCCCTGCGATGGGCAGGGACACCTTCCAGTAGACCAGGTTGCTCAAAGCCCCATCCAGCCTGGCCTTGAACACTGCCAGGGATGGGGCAGGCACAGCTTCTCTGGGCAAATTCTTCCAGTGCCTCACTAACTCCACAATGAAGAACTACTTCCTAGTATCTCATCTAAATCTCCTCTTTGTCAGTTTAAAGCCATTCCCCCTTGTCCTATCCCTACATGCCCTTGTTAAAGGTCCCTCTTCAGATTTCTTGTAAGGCTCCTGTAAGTACTGCAAGGCTGCTCTAACGTCTCCCTGGAGCCTTCTCTTCTCCAGGCTGAACAAGCCCAATTCTCTCAGCCTGTCTCCATAGGAGAGGTGCTCCAGCCCTCTGATCATCTCTGTGGCCTCCTCTGGACTTGCTCCAGCAGGTCCACGTCCTTCTTATGTTGTGCACCTTCAGCTTCCTTAGATACTCTCGAACATGATCTTCTCCCACAGGGGGCAGTTCACCTTTCTCCCAGTCCCTGCCTTTGCCTTCTGTGACTTGGGCAAATAAGTCATTGATTACCTCAGCTTTCTACATGTCTCAGATAACCAGGTCTCCTGTTTCCTTCCAGAGAGGGCCCACATTTTGTCTAGTCTTCCTTTTATCACTGCTGTACCTATAGAAGTCCTTTTTGTTGCCCTTGATGTTCCTGGCGAGACTTAATTCTGTGAGGACTTCAGCTTTCTTAACCTGGTGCCTGGCTGCTCAGACAATTTCTCTGTATTCCTCCCAGGCTAGTTGTCCTTTTTTCTACCCTCTGTACGCTTTCTTTCTGTGTTTGAATTTGTCCAGGAGCTCCTTGTTCATCCATGCAGGCATCCTGGCATTTTCGCCTGACTTCCTCATAGTTGGGATGCATCACTCCTGACCTTGGAGGAGATGATCCTTGAATACTAACCTGCTTTCTTGGGCCCCTCTTCCTTCCAGAGCTTTATCCATGATACTCTACCAAGCAGACCCGAAAGAGGCCAAAGTTTGCTCTTAGGAGAACCCATTACTATCACCCCTTGCCTTTGTATATGTTCACTATTAGCAATCTCACATGGGAAATTGGGAAAAAGAGCAATTAGGTTCTAGTTGTGTGACTGGACAACAGCCATAAGACAGAGGAAGCACACTGGATACACTGCAACATTACTGGTCAACTAGAAACTCCAGCAGCAGGAGCCTTTTGAAATTGGCCTCAAGTTCATTCCAAACCAGGCATAAATTATTATGCATTTTGGGTTCTAAATTAGATTATTACTATCTAACTTTCTTTTCCTGCCAAACATACATTCAATCAAGAAAAAATGGGCCTGCAGCAAATTACTCCGAAGTTTTACTCCATTGCCTTTCCACATTTAGGTTATGGAGTTGTCTAATCTAAACTTAATCTGTAACTTCAAGGAAATCTGGAAGGAACGGAACAACAGCTTTTGAGATGTCATCTATTGTGATTGCACTCTGAATCGAAAATAATAGCTACCACCTGTGAGTTCAGTATGAAAGTATCATGACATCAGTTACTAATTATTCACAAAGAGTCCCTCAAACCTGACATTTCATGAAAATTTAGTGAAGAGTTCCCAAAGTCTTGCCTAACATCATGGGACAGTTCCAGGGCTGATAGAACTCAGTACTGAGTTCCCAAGACTCATTTTATCTGTCTTTTCATTTATTACTGTGTCTAAATCTCTCAATACAAAATAAAAAGTGAGCAATATCAAATCAAAAGACAAATTCCTTAAATGAACAGAGAGAAAACAAGACTTTGCATTTAATCCATTTGTTATGACACCATGAATTCCAGAGCAAGGTTTAAAAAAATCCCTAAGTATTACAGCACATGGGTCAGGGGAGCAAAGCAAGTTGTAACAGAAGAGAAATCATCAACTACTGATGAGCATTTCACAGACTGTTTGCTCATATACACATTAACCTTGTAGAACATGAAGCAGAAACACAATGTGTTCATATTGGTCCAATTTATTTAGAACACCCAGGAAATAAAGACTTTGAGACAATATCCTTTCCTGGGACTGTATATTGCAGCACCAGCATTAGATGTGAATACAGTGAAGAGGAAAGTGGTGGATTTCCTTGGGAAAGGAGACCTTGCAAAAAATGTCTTTTAATTCCTTACACAGCCTCAGAAGCTGAGAGAGTGCATCAGAGGCAAATCAGAGCTGTTCAGGTCAGCCTGTAATTCATCATTATGAATGTTAAAGGAAATGCCTTAAGCCCAAATTTATACATCTGGGTGGAGAAATAACTTGTCAGTGATTCACTAGAGGTTGGCCTGGTAGTGCTGAAGCACGGAACGGTTCTAAGGATGTCACAAGTGACTTCCTGAGGTCCTTGTCAACTCTCAGGTCACCGTATCTATAAGAAATTTGCTGGCACACACTTTGAAATATGCTGTGGGAAAGAGCCTGGGTGACATGGTAGATCGTGGTGCTTTCTGCATCACCATAGACCATGAAAGAGCTGGTGCAAAGGGCTGTGCTCAGAATGGTTGCTGGCCTCTAACTGAGCGGCAGGCTCTGCTTTGGCTGCTGCTGAAGGTGGTATAGGTCTTCCTCCATGGGCCAACTTGCATGTTCCTGTGGCCAGTTAGGGGGTTAGTTTTCTTTTGTCTGCCTTAGCTTCTGTCCGTGGTATTTGCGTGTCAGGGTGGGAGGACAGCGGTGCTTTCAGTGCTTGCTTATTCCCTCACCTAACACAAGTGACTACAAAAGTCTTTCCTGCTTTAACAACAAAACTTAACAGTGACTTCAGAGCTGCAGAAACACAGTTTTATGCTTCTGTGTGGAAGGAAGGAAACTATTCACAAATCATGGATCAGGTTGCCAAGAAGGGCACTATTGAGGCTGTTAACCTTTAAGAAGCAGAACACTCTCCCCTTTCCCTGGAGAACCTCTTTGTGAAGATCAGAGTATATTCATTTGTTTTACCATTTCCTTCCTGACTGATTAAAATCAAATACCTTCTGGCCTGTGTAAGGCAGCTTTAGATCACTGCCACTTAAGTTCTGCTGTTCAATACAGAACATTCACCATTTTTTTATGACTTCCTTGCTATCAACACTAAAAGAAAAAATAATTTAGTGAATATACTGACTGATGGTTTGATCTATTTGGATACATGTATGAGACACACAGAGAAGCACTGGCAGGAAGCATGGGTGGAAATAAGCTATTAAGGTTCATTTTTTATTTTTAATCTCTCATTCAAGATACTTTTTCTTTGGAATTGCTGGGTACCATGCTACATTATGTAACTGAAAACAGTAAAGATAAGGAAAGAAGGCCATTGCCAACATATGCTTTGGATAAAAGCAGCTATAAAAATAAATGTAATGACCATAACAAGGACAAGATAAGCATGGACAGTAACGAATTGGGAAAGACCAGAAAGTTCAGGAATAGTCAACCTACAGGAAGTGGTGCAGCCAGACTTGGGGAGTGAAATCCAAACCATTTTTTATTTGTTTTCATACAGATTATTTTATTTTTATTATGTATTAACATATTATATTTCCCATTCCTACTCTAATTACAGTCTATTTTCTTTTGAATAGATTGCTATAATTACTCTTTACAACCTAAGCACTGAACCAGTTTAAAGATGCTCCTATTAAGAGGCATGAATGATGAAGTCAGATGTTTCTTTGATAAAATTTTAATTTTCTGTGTAAAATGTACAAGTTCCATTTTTTCTGAACTCAAGAAAAATCAAACAAGATACTGCATCTGTGCTCAGGTCTCCAAGCCCTTTTAAGCCAATGCTTAGCTCTCACCTTTTCTCAGAGTTAAGCATCATTGAGCTTTACTTTCCTGGGGTTTACCTTGCTTCTTTTTCTGTGTTAGCTCAGTCACACTCTGTGGCCGCAAAGACCTTCACCATGTTGGGCTAATGCTTCTCATGAGCCTGAAGCTGTAGCCCAGGCTGTCTCTGGTTGCTCAGGCTGCCTCAAGCCTTTCATTACCTCCCAGACCAAACTGTTCTCTCCTCGCTTGTGTCTCTGGTCAAGGACTGCAGAGATCATGAAGAGAGGACTGAGCCAGGGCAAGGGCTGGAAATGCATTGTTACAAAAAATCTGAAGAGTCAGGAGTGTCACAAGATAATGCCTCGCTGATCTAGATGTATTGCGGTGCCTTCATTGTGAGTGATGCAGTGGGGTTATCTTCAAGTTTAGAACTATAAACATGGATGGAAAGGTAATGTCTGTTGTCTTTATCAGTATAAAAAGTCCAGATGAGTAATAAAAGCCCAAGATATCCCAAACATCTACATTCACAGCAAACTATAATGTGACATAATAAATGTGTGTGTGTATTTAGTGTCAAGCAACTTCTAAGTATGTGCAAGCTAGACAGGGCAGTGCATAGTGCAAGAGAAGGACCAGGGTGGGGGTGGTCTCTGAAAGAAACTAAGTATTTTTAAAAATTAAGTACAGTGAAAAGTATTCCATGACAATATTAGGAGAAAACAAACATCTCAGTTTCTGTTTCTAATTGCAAACATCCATGTTTAAATGAAAGCCATTTCTACCTCTATAAGCATATCTCCTCCATGTATCCAATTTCTCTGAAGGGCAGGAATCCAGTCTGGATGCTGTAAGGTCCATCGTTTTAAGTGAGGGGGACTCCTGATGTCCTCATATTCCAGTTGCTACTGGTCTTCCTGTTACTCCATCTCCTCCTTCCCCTGCCTGTAAATTAAAAAATATGCTGCCCTCCAGGCCCAGGCCCATGCAGCTATCTCCAGATACAAGGCAGCCCTCCTAACATGGGAAGGGTTTTTGTTAGGCTTTCTGGGAAGCTGAGGACAGAGGCCAACAGTCTTCCACAATGCAGAACGTGTGAAAGGCATATAAATAAAGCCCAGATAAGCAGCATAGCCAGCTACAGCCAGTGGACCAAGACCAGTGGGGGCTGCCTAACAAGGTGAAACTTGGTGAACTGAACTCTGGAGTCTATGAAGAAAGAGAAGGTGAAGGGCTAACAAGTGCATGGAGTGGCTGGCAAGGGGGGGATTACTGAGATTGAATTTGTTTTGTGTAAGTGCTTGCTTCACAGGACTTACTGTGATTTGCTTCTCCAGCCTCAGCAGGATTTGCTGAAGCCTCAGTTCTTCCTAATAGCCTGAGGACAACTAGCAACTTACAAGTGGAAACAAATAAGGAGATAACATGCCGCTAAACAAGGTAAGCTAATTATTGCACACTTTTTTTTTTTTTTTTCCTAGGCCATAAAGCTTGGATTATTAATTACTGAATGTGACTTTGCTGGAGAAAAGCAGCTAATAAACTAGCTTCTTGAAAGACTATATGTTGCTGAAGTTTAACACACTCCTTGCATTTATCTAATTTCCAAGAGTACTGCCTGCTTTCCCACATGGGACAACATGCTGAAACACCTTCTTTGGGTACTACACTGTGAATTCTGGGTGCATTTCACAGCTATGCAAGTGGCATGTCTTTTGTTCTGTCTGCTGCAACTTTAAATCTTTCAGAAACAGACTGGTGCTGTGTTCCCATTCAATCTCTCTCCCTTTTTGTTTTCAAATACGAACTGACTTTGTAGGGAGTGATTTCTGTGCTTGGGAAGTATGCTGTGGTAAAGAGGTATATTTGTGAAGCCATCTACCTGAGGAGAGTCATGCCTCCTGGGAATAACTAATGGAAATTCTTGTGCTGATGATGTATGGTACCCAAATGTCTGCTTTCAAAGTGCTGCAATGACTGGAGCTCCCTTAGGACTGGTCTGAATTCTTCCTTTCTTCTCCAGCCTTTTTATGTTGTTTTAATTAAGTTATAATTTATCTCTGTCTTTAAAACATATTGTTTTCCTAATTTATTTGGAGATGCATCCTTTAATTTGAGATAGGGCTAAAAGGTTGATACGCTATTTGCAGCAGAGCCAGGGTGCACACTTTCAAAGAAAATGAATAGGGTTTCTCAGATATGTTTAGCTCTTGTCCTTTTCTAGACAGGTGAAGGGCAACTCTGACCGTCACCAGCTGGCGTGTGGCTCATTCCTGAAGCATGGGGCTTTGTAACTCTCTTAGTACTGATTTTAGCTACTTACTATAGAATCTCCTTTTATTCATTTCAGTGTATAATCCTGTTTTAACAAAGACCATTGATTGGAAGAAAAGATATTCACAGTATTAGAGGCTTATCTGTTAGATAGATGTCTGTATGAGCGCTGAGAACTGTCACAGCAATTAATATTGTCTTGGGTGAAATAATATGACCTGAACTATCCAACAATAAGAACTGTAGAGAGCAGAGCAGCCACCAAGCCAATAAACTGCAGCGCAAATGCCGAAAGTTAAAATTAATTAGAAATACAGAGATTTCTTTTTCCAGGGGAATGAACTACAGCCAAAATGAACGCAGATTTCAAAGAGAAATATTGAACTTTTTTAACATAATAATCAACTACAATTTGCTGCTCTTTCTTCTTAAAGTTATTCTGGGTCTCTTGGTTGCTGAGTTTTTGCTAGAAGTGTAGACAATTGTGTCCAGCATGCCTGAAAGAGCCTAGCTGAGGTAGCTGGTGTTAGGTCTTGGACTTAAAGTGCCTTTCTTCCTCTTTGTGATGATTTTTTAGGTTGTGCAAATTATTCTTCAAGGCTTCCTGCAGGCCTTAGAAAATTCTGTTTCATAGGATTCCCAAAAGAATAAAATCCCTTTATTACTGTGTTTCTTAAAATTAACTAGATGCTCATTTTAAAGGTCTCTCTTTAGACTCACAGATGCCATTTCTGTGCAGAGATATTCAACTCCCAGCAAATATTGTAGGGCTGAGTGCTTTCAGCTCCTCAAAGCACCCCAGGTTTCAACCACAAACTGTTTCCATTGTGCATTGTTTAACCGTTTCTTCCTACAAAATTATGAAATTTAAGTTTCCCTCCACTAATTTTCACTTCAAATGAAGTGGAAATACGAATATTTTCACTCCTCAGTTCGGGGTGTGTTAGGAAACAGCCACTGTTGCTGCATGTTTGCACTTGTCCTGTAATTAAGCATCTTTTTTTTCTTGCCAAAGGCAGGTGGGTTTGATTGCCTGCCTCACAGGTGTATCTTATTGCTGGAGTACACCATGGTGGTCAGGACAAGGTAACTTAGTGTTAATGTTTGTGTTAGAAAGGTTGTGATGAATGTCATATTGCACGATAGTTTAGGTTGGAATGGACCCAGCTGGAGTTCATCTAGTCTGGCCTTACTCAGGTAAGGGAAGATCCTGTACCCAAAAGGCTTCTTTGCCCAGATTGGTAGTGCAAACTGATTGGTCTTACCAATGTTTGGGATTCAGTACCAGTAATAGGGATCTCTGTCTTCATATGATCTCTGTATTAATGAGTGTATTGGAAATCAGCTGTACAGTTCAGCACTAAGCTGTGATTTGAGAGCAGTATCTAAGCAATAATATCAAAGTAATGATGAACTCTATTTTGCTTGGATATCAGCTGACAAGATGAAAGGGACTTTAGACAAACAGGTATTTACCCTGCATTTCTCTTAGCTGTAATAATGTCCACTATAGCTTTTCCATCCACTCTGCTGCCAGTGTGGATTAGGGTGTTATATATGGGAAAAACAGTTCTCATAATCTGTTTTTGAGGGCTTTTCTCAAGTTTTTGTTGTATAATGGGGAGTCCAGGCTGTTTTAATGTTACGCAGTATCTTAGCTAATTCAGCTGTCTGTATTTCTTATTCCTCTCACAATGTAGCAAATATTTTTTCCTCTCTTGAGAGATAGCTGAAATCCCACTGAAAACACAAAGCAGACCTAAAGCAAAAAATATTGTTGTAAATTTATATTGAACGCAGTGAAACTGAAAACGCATTTCAAAGACAGTGAAGCCTATACCTAAAGAGAGTGAAAGCCTATACAGCCAGCAACTGCTGTCTGCAAGAATGGTTTTAAAGTATTCCCACGTTTTTCACACTGTTCTTTGACCTTTAGTTCAAGGCCATCTGTGCTGAGCAGCAGGCTTTTCTTGGTCCCTTGAGTGGCTGTTGAAGATAGGCTTCAGTATGTATAATGAGGAACAAAACCTGTTGGCAGAGTACATTTTTAAACCTTCCCCCTTTCAGATAAAGTTTGATAAAACTCATTTAGCCCTTAAAGGAACAAGTCTATTAGCTCTTTGATACCTAATTTAATTCCTGACAATTTGTTGTGCTGTATGAGCTGGGTAAAGATTCAAATGCCTTTTGGAGGGTAATGGGAAATCATTATCAGGGGAAGAAAAAAAAAATGCAAAATAGTAAAACTCTATGGAAAATATGGAAAATAGTTGGAAGTTTGGGTAGAGAGAGATGGAAGTGCCTGCCTGACATGGGGCGTGCAAGGCTGGCAGACTGAAGGTGGGAGCTGGAGGCAAATGCAATATCTGGGGACAAGATAAGGTGAAGAACTTGGCTTGAGGGAAAATACATCCTGGTTTTAGGCTGGCTTGTCATCTCAAGGTTTCAGAAGTTCATACTTTTCACTGTCAGATAGAAAGGCCTGGTTTAATGTCCTCATGTGAAGAAGTAGGGGGTGATTAAATCTGAGTCTGTCTTTTTTTTTTTTTTTTTTGTCCCCAAAACCTCAGGGTTTTACGTAATTTATTTGATTTTTATTTATTGTTCCCCATAACTTTTATCTCTAGATGTGGCTACAAAATGCTGATTTGTGTAGACCCCTGTCGGCTTTTATTGTTTTATCTGGAGGATGGCACTGTGCTCCCTAAGTGACTAGACAGCATCAAAACAAGTAATTTGTATGGTAATCCAAAAAGAGATAATTTATCGACACATGCTAGGTTTCTGGCATACAAGAGTAGGTGAATGTTCTGCCAGCAGGCTAAGGAAGCAGCAAAGCTACTCATGTTTGCAGGACATCTTGCACATTAATATGCATTTTCCTCAAATTCAACCATCCTACCAGTTCAGTGAGCACAGCACAGTTGCCCAAGTCTATGCCTCTGAAATATGCATCTTTTCCTCTTGTAATGTATTTTGTAGCACCACAGTTGCTGCCAATCTTATTTGATGACTGCCATGTGTTAACAATATTCCTAACATAAAACCAGCTAGCTAACACTGTATCTTTCTGCCTTGGTTAGATCCTGGACCAGGACACAGATTTCAAAGCATGTGGGAGCCCTGCTCCTGTTTAATTTTGTAGTCTTGTTGTAGATTTTTCTGTTTGTTCTCAGGCAGGCTGCTTTCTTTCTTGGTGCCACGCTCTTTAAAATGGAGTGATAACATTATTAGAGAATCACTTGCTTGTTTGTAGCATAATATTGTTAGTCAGAGAGCAGAGCACATAAAAGAAACCCCACAGTTTAAAGAGGTGTTGGCACAGCTTGGCTGACTGAGGCTTCCTTCACTCCAGCATCTTCCTTACTGCAGCTTTTGGTGGGGTGAGCTCTGTGAGGCTCAAGAGACTTTCTTCCATCTTGCAGTGTTTTAGGGACCACACACTGTATGGGCTTATTCCTGCCTGTGGCTAATGCTCCAGCCTGTGGTTCCTTGCTGAAGGATAGGTCTGCTTATGCATGGGGGCAGCTGTGTTGGGAGGGGAGCCGCTGCCTGAAGGAGCAGGTCTGGAGAATGGAAGCTGTGGCGGCAGCAATGCCTGAGAAGCCAGTTCTTTCCAGAGGCAAACTGACAGGTTGTTAAGAGATTCATTTTCACTTATGAGCCATGAAATAAAGCTCATATAATAAAGCAATTTACTACTATGCAGTCCCATTGATTTTTATAGGAGTTGCCAAGTGTTTCATAGCAGAATGGAATTCTGCTTTCTTCTGGACACTTCTGATTTGCCTATCATTCAGTCAGTGGTTCAGTCAAGAGCCCACTAAGCTTTTTATAGTATTTAAATGGGAGACATTAGCATAGCATGGGTGCTTTAATGCACTTACATATATATCTTTAATATGTTCTTATTGATCAAGTCCTTGTATGCTAACGAAGTGCTGTCCTCCGCATTTCCACAGACAAAACTGAAATACAGAAGGGAGACTAATTGCAAAGGTCATATGCAGGCTTTAGCAAAGAAGACTGAAACCCACTTATTGCAAATCTAGCATCCTAACTCCAGGATCATTCTTTTTCCCTTGAGAAGGTTTTTCCTACTGTTTGTAGGTGTCAGAGTTGATTATGCACAGAAGGCAACTTGTCTCTCTCTCTTGGTTATGTGCTGTTCTCCTTGGTTTGGTGAGGCTTAATCCTGCTTTGTGCTGAGTCTTGATTTACAATTAGAAGAAAATTGTTGCAAAGGAGCTAAATCAGGTTCTAGGGTTTAAAAAGCCCTAAAAGCAATTATTAATTTATGAGGGTAAAATGTTGGTAAGATTATGTGAGCATGTGGAAACAACTCTTGGGGTCATTAAAAAACAAGAACGGATTTATTGACTGATCAGATGTCAATAAGCTTCCCTTACAAGCATGGACATTGTATCCTGAGAGACAGTTAGAATGGGCAGGGAAGGTATCTGCTTTTGCTAATACAATATTAAATAGAAATTCTCTCTACTTAATCCTCTTATTAGGTATTGTATTACTTGGCTGTTAGCAGTTTGCTACCTGTTGGTAAGAGCAAGTAAGGAAGTTATCTGTCATTTTTTGAGAATGCTTAAGTGTTGTGTATAAGAAGGGCTTATACAGCAATCAATTTGCATCTGTACAGTGCACGAGATGATACCTATATGGGTCTAAATCTTGTGAGGAATGGGAAAAATTTAGTAAAAGTTTAACATCTTAACTGTCGGAGGCAGAAAGTGGATGTCCTGTCTTGCAGGGGATGAGCACAGTTTGCTCACTGGTGGTGAAATTATTTGACTGTGGGCCTGGTAATACAAAATGTGGAAGGCCTTTAATCTCCCTGCGGGATGGCAAGGAACTGAGCAAACCAAGTGCCTCCTGGGAGGGCTAAAGCCTTGTTTCTTTATTTCCCAGTGTTTCTGTTTTGTGCATTCACTGTAATGAAATTAGTGGGTTTCAGAGGCAGAGATTTGGGGCTGAATTCAGTCATACTACAAATCCCATTGCTCTCACCAGGCTTGCAATAGTAAGGTTCTGTGGAGTTTGGTGGCTATACAGATGGGGTGCTAAATGGTGGCTGAGCCATCAGTAAACAGGAACAGACAGGGAGCTTCTGCATGGTGCCCTGGAAAACTAATGTGGCAGCTGCTTTGTCTTCTGGGCACAACTGTCCGGAGAAAACAGCATCAGAAATAAAAATGCCATTTCATGAAGGCAAGGAAACAAAAGCTTCTGAAAACTGGAACCTGACTCTGTACTTCTACTCCAGTTGAATGCTACTTTCTACGAAGAGGCTTGTAGTAGCAAAATTCAGCTGGCTGTGAACAGAGTAAGAGACTATGTAGGATGAGCAAATTGTACAGACCAGGTTCTGTGCAAATGTGAATTTGGCTATAGAAAATGTTAATCTCAAACAATTGGTGATCTGTGAAAATGCAGTTGTTCTCAGTTCACATGAACCAACTGAGCAAGGCCTGGGATTGCCCTGTAGAAAGATGAATCCTTATTTTTTGGGGGAGGAGTGGGGGCGTGTTGGGGTTTTTTTCTTTTTTTCTTTTTTTTTGGTCTTTCTTTTTTTTCCCCCTGATGCTTAAAATACAGTCAACCCACACTAGATCTTAATCGATGCATCTGTGGTTCTGTACTTGCTATGAAAAATTCCCATCTGTAGCACACCCAAGGGAACCAAGGAACTCTTCTAGAAAGCCAGGGCTCTTTGAAATATTCATGAATCTTTAGCAGTTTCCTAAGATAGAGAGGAATTTCAAATTCCTTTTCCTTACTGTAACATGTAATAGTTTACAAGATGTGAAACCTTTACTGTCCAATATGATGAAAATGCCCCCTTCTTTCCTTCACTCTTACAGTGCTGATTATGATTCTTATAATGCAGATGGTCCACTAACAACATCGATTAGATATGTCCAACTCAAATTTTGAGTTTAGGTTGATTTAATGGTGACATTATCTGCAAAGGGCTCAAATCCATGAGGCTCAGTAAAGCATAAGGGGAAGACCTGAAGTAGCAGAGCCATTCGTGTAGATTTTCATGAAGAAATGGAAACAGTATAAATAAAAACAGGGTAAGAAAGGATATGGTGCTTTGTGTCACATTTAAATAATGGTAGGCCAACAGTTCTTCATGTTAACTGAAGCAATATGACACTAAGCTTTGTCTGGATAGGGGACGTAGCAAGCACTAAGGTAAATTGCAAGTTTAATGATGTTTTCTGTGAGGACAAGCCCTAAGGGGGAATGTCTGACAGTGTGGAACCACCATG
>NW_009943088.1:0-37778 GCF_000696875.1 Nestor notabilis | reverse complement strand
GAACTGCTAATTACATTACAGTCAAAATCAATAGGGAAAATCGAAGCAAGGCTAGAAGCTATGACACATTCTTTCCTCATACTTGCACTTAGACACCTTGTTTTGTACCAGAAACATCAAATAGCCCGCATGATCTCTTTGGTTTTTTGGTTTCTGGGCTAGCAGAGCTGGATGTGTTTCCTGGTTGGGTTTATGAACTTCTGTACAAAACCAGCAATGTGAAACTGCTTTCTAAATAACTCTTCTGTTACTTTGAAACTGCAGAAGGGAATCAGGTTGTCCAATATTCTAATTTTAAATAACCTTTCTCCAGAATAAATCCCAATGTCTCTCTGGTTTGTGGCTTTGCACATTTATTGCTGTGAATCATAAAACTTCAATTACAGCATTATTTTCAACAAATTTATTTTAAACCCCATCAAAATATTGATCTTGTGATTGGAAACACCTCAACATTTTTCATTACCGTACCACATCCCCCAATTTTACAAGCAAATTGATCTGATAACATGGCCATATGGCATAGCAGTAAAACAAGGAGTGGAACCATTTCCATGTCTTCTAGAGCACTTGGAAGCCCAAGGAGTGTAAGGGAGTGCAGTCGTCTCTTCTGTGCCAAATAACATTGCTGCTTTTCAGTGAAAGAGGCCAGTAGGATGTAGGTATCGACAAAGATCTAACTCGGCTTGTGGGAGAAAGGCAGTAGCTGGAAACTCGGAACTGAGATCATCTACAGAGGGTTTTTGCCCAAGGTTCAGGTAGATATAATTCGCCACAAACTATTTCTGAATGTAATACATATTTTTGTATACCTGCCTATTCTTTTTTACACACCTGTAGAATTTCAAGGTGACACAAATTGCTCCGCAGAGCTGAGAGCAAATGTAATCTGTTGCCAAGTGGTTTTATATCCTTTCTCCCTATGCCTTTTCTGGCACAGTAACCCTGGCTATGTCTCCAGTTATTCCACTTCTGCCCACCTCCTCCAGTCGCTTTCATACTCCCTGGTTCCCAGCAGTGCTCCAGCACGATGGCTGGTGCTGATTTAAGCTTGTCCTTTGTGGCTGATAAAACATCTGTGATGTCCAGTACTTGCCATGAGGTCACTCTTAAGCTGTCAGAGGTGTAGCTGCTGTGGTGGGCATTTGCATGTGTTCATTTCTAATACCTGTTGGTTTTTCCTGTGGTGAAATACAAAACTCCTTTAATCTTTCTTTAATATAATTTTCCTGGCACAGGCCCTGACTTAAATACAGCTGGTTTTGTTGGCACCACTATTGCTTTTAATAGATCATTCTGAGGTGTACCAAGGTGTCTGGCAATATTCCACCTCCCATTTGTGCTCTGCTCCAACTTTTAAATGAATACTCTGATCCCTTCTATGTCTTCCCAGATACTGATTTTAATTTTTGGCAGTACAGTATGAAATTACTAATAAAGCCAAAGCCAGGTAGGATTTGTTTGTGTGTGAGGACACTGTTTAGTGTTATAAACCACCTCAGCTTAATAGGAGCCATTGCATTTCTCGCCTATCACAATAAATGACGAGAACATTGGCTCCCTGTGTTGTGAGAGGGCTGTTTACATTCAACTTGCAATATCTCCTGTACACAAACAGCTCAGGGCTTCTACAATCAGGACTATCTTGCACCAGCTGACCTGGGTTATTTGCCACAATTACTACTTTAGAAAGGTACTTTGCAGTTCCTGCCAAGAAAAATTGTTTTTCTACCGGTCAGGGAGAAACTGCAGGTCTTGCAGTTCTCTTTGATACCAGTGGAATAATGGATCCCAAATAGTCTATGAATTAATTTCATAATCTCATTTTTACACAATTTTGGCTATTTCATTCTGATGAACAGCTAACAATATCGTTCACTCATTGATTAAGGATGCTGCCTTTTCCAAAATGCCATCTAGGACTCTTTTGTTCCCTTTACATAAGGCAATGAATAAAATTCCCTGTGAAGTTTAACCTTGCATTAAAGCTCACCTTTTTAATCTACTTCAATTCATACTTAAAGCTGTAATTGCACCTCCTGGACAAATGTAATATTTGGGAGAATCTCTCAGGGGAGAAACTGTGTGAACTTATTAGTGACAAAACCCTGCTCAAGGGGAGATTTTGCATGCAAAGCCTCCAGAGGCCCTGGGGGCTCTCCACTGTTTATGCAGTAAGATGACCGACTCCTAGTCATGTGTGCATCCCATCTACAGAAAAGTGGCTTGAGTCAGACCTTGGCCAGGATTATGGCTGGGAGGTAGTGGTGAACATGGTTCAGATTAGCCGTTGACTGTTGTATTACCTGTCTCTTTGGCTTGTGTCTTCCCCCAAATTGGCCATCACGACGCTTTAGAAGTGATGGTGATAAGAAGATACAAGGGCATGTAGTGATAGGACAAGAGAGAATAGTTTTAAACTAACAGAAGGTAGATTTAGATTAGATATGAGGAAGAAGTTCTTTACTGTGAGGGTGGTGAGGCGCTGGCACAGGTCACCCAGAGAAGCTGTGGCTGCCCCATCCCTGGCAGTGTTCAAGCCCAGGCTGGGCGGGGCTTTGAGCAACCTGGTCTAGTGGAAGGTGTTCCTGCCTGTGGCAGTGGGGTTGGAAAAATACGAGCTTTAAGGTCCCTTCCAACCCAAACCATTCTGTAAGTCTATGAAATTATGAATAATTTTGCATTTGAACCAGCAAAGAACTATTCCAAGAGCTATGGAAGGGAAAGGAAACCTGTTTGAAGGCTGATGATGTGTCAAGCGTACTGAAGGCAACTTTTTATCTTGCTCTGGATATGCAGCTTTGGGTTTCTCATTCCCTTCACCCTGCTTTTAGCTGTAACAATATAGATTTTTTTCCTGCATACAGCAGAATAAGAAGTTCTGTGCACAGACAGAGTAAACACATTTTACATGCTCAACCTTGAGAAGCTGAGTGAAGGTCATTTTTATCAATGACTGCATTGCGGCTCTTTTGCCATTAAAACCTGCGGCAAAAGGCTAAAATTTGTCAGAAACTAGTTTGTACTTCAATGACAAGTGTATCTCTCTGTTCATTTGTAATCGTAGCCATTTTCCTAATGTTCACTTTAAAGCACAGCTATCTAACTCCCTTTTCAGCTTGGGTTAGAGCCAGTCTTAACTTAGTCCACTGGCGTTTAGTAGATTTTAGTAGATTTAGCTGTTGCTTGAGTGGTCGCTGAGGCATATTACTAAGATTACACAAGGTTGTTGTCAACCACACCTGAAGCCTTACTCAGAAAGCTGATCTTCAGTGAACTCACTCTTGTCTGAAGTGAACAAGCCCTTGGGTAAGGACAGAACAGGGTTTTGTTAGGACTTTCTTGGCCTAATGACATTAGACATGAACTTGTTATGCTTGCTGTAGCAAATACAGCATCTGCTGTGAATACTGGCTCATACAATACACAATAGAAGCCTTACTCTGCATCTCCTTGTTTGGGCAGCAGTTTGTCTCTCTGGACACTTGCTGGAGCTGCAAGTTATCCAAGCAAAGCCCTGCAGCCTGACAGTAAACAAAAGGACATAATCAAAACTGATTAATAAACATGCTGTGTGCCCAGGGATATTGGGCAGGACACACGAGCACCTCACTGGCACTGTCAGCCAGTGAATTGCTGAAACAATTGCAGAAAAGGAGGAGCTTATTTTGGTGTGAGGATGCTGTGCTGGTGCATAACTTTGTCCCTGTAGGTGACTTTGGAAGTGGCTTTTTCTGCACTGTAAATGTGGTAGAAGGCAGTCTGTGTTCCCCACAATAGCACAGGCACTACTGAACCCACTAATGTTAGTGCTTGCAGTGTACAGCTCACTCCAAGTGCAAGATACTGTGACAAGGCAGTACCGTGGCATATGCCCAAGCCTTCAGTGGTTGTCTCTTCCCTCTGCCAAGGAGGAAGAGCTCTCTCCCTGCCACCAGTAAGCCCTACATGGGCAGCATGCATGGCTTCCCACACCATGGAGCAAGCAGAAGGGAGCACAATTGGTCCTGTTAGGGGGGAAAAAACATGTGGAAGTGGGCTTGGGCTCTCCTCCCTCCATACTTCCCTCTTCCTTTCTCACAGATCTGATTGATGCAAAAAACTTTACTGCTCTAGCTGAAGCAGGATTTCAATTGCAATGACTACAGAAGGCGAAAGCTGCCACTAGTGTTGATCCCAACCCTGCTCCCCCTTGCCAAAAATGCCATTGTGGCTCCAAGCTTCCTCCCCTTTCTCAGCTGGACTTTGTTAAAAAAATAAATCAAACAATCATACGCGTGAAAGATCAGTAACTACATTCTAGTTTATTGACTGCAGTCAAGTTTTATTATGCCTCAAATAATTAAATACTGCAACCGTGACATTAAAAATACAGGCCAATTTACCAAAATAATTGTATTCTGAAGATTATGTACATATTATACATTTTACAGTATCATGTAAACTTTTTTTATACATAAGGTATATCTGACTTATGGTAGCTTAAAACCCCAAAATACTTGCTGACAAAAATCTTCCCATGAAATGTAAGCACTGTGTCTGGGACGCTTAGGAAAATTGCAAAGAATGGAAACCAACTATAAAACATAACTGAGTTAGTAGAAAAATGAATTAAATTACATTCACATTAGAAGTTAAACTAAAACCATTGCTACGCATCATTATTAAGAACGGGGAAATCCTAAACCCTCTTCTTTTACATATTATCACACACTTTGATGGGAAGCTACCATGTGCCTTTTTCAGCAATGGGGCAGAGCCTGGGAGATCCAGATTCCTAATCTCCTTTTAACATATATTAAAGAACAGGGGTTTGTACCAATACAAACATTGAATCTACTTGTGCACTGTGATTATATTCATAGTAGCTTACCAAGGCACAGGTTTTGTGTCATTTCCCCCCACCCCCTACATTTTGGCATGCGGTGCTAGAGATGTTCACTGGTCAAAAAGATGCTGTGGGATTTGTCCCTCTGCTGATTTTCACACTTGGGGATGCAGAAAATCCCTCCAGCATAGACTTATAATAAATAAGTAAAAGGAGGTAAAGGCCTTAGTTCAACATCTTGCACCAATCACAGCAATTTGGTCAATACACCTTAACCTTCTCTCCAGTCTCTAGAAGGCATGTCACTGAGGCGATGCAATTATATTTCTCTGGTCAAATATTTTAATACATTAACTAGGAGAACAAAAATGTTCCTTCTGTAAATCTTCATTCATGTGACAGCTGTAGTGTTTTGATTTGGCGTAACAGCTCTTCAAGTCTAAATTGGTTTCTAGTTCACATCTCAGCACACCACCACTTGCATTATCTGCTATGTAGTGCATGTAATTGCAGTACCTAGGTATGCTCATTAAAACAAATGCATGATTTAACTGTATATAAACAGCTGCCAAAATTAACAGCTGTTAACCTGGCTGTATTTTGAAGGCTTGTAGAACTTGCATATTTTGTAAGTGTTCTGCACCTATAAAAGGCCTGGTCCTGAATTAGCTAGGCATGTGCTTATCTTCAAGGATTTGAAGAATCTCGTGACATTCTCATGAATGGAAGTACCCCTGGGCCTCTACAAGCACCGCAGATTAACAGCTGCCAAAATTAACAGCTGTTAACCTGGCTGTATTTTGAAGGCTTGTAGAACTTGCATATTTTGTAAGTGTTCTGCACCTATAAAAGGCCTGGTCCTGAATTAGCTAGGCATGTGCTTATCTTCAAGGATTTGAAGAATCTCGTGACATTCTCATGAATGGAAGTACCCCTGGGCCTCTACAAGCACCGCAGATTGTGCCTTGGTGGGGGGGCCCCAGCCATTAGTCACACAAGCTGTCATGGAAGACAGGGAGAGCTGGAGTGACTAATGGCAACGGGGTGTAGGCACTAGAGATATTCCTGCAGGTGTTGAATGTGTCTGAAATGAGACCAAATGTCTCAGTCAGGCTTGGACAAGGTGAAAGTGTATTCCAAAATGGCCTTTATAAAACATGCCCAGAATTACAAAAATTAAACATATATGATGTCTGTTTATGTACAGCTTTAATAGAAAAGAAATCCTAATCTAGAGTATCAAAATACCATATTCATATAAACGTATGAGAGCATCTAATAGAAAAGTAAAAAGTGTAAAACAAATTTTTTTTTGAAATTAAATATCCTAAAAAAGTTGTTGGGTTTTAAAAACCAAAACAACAAAACCAGGAATTTGAATGCTGAAAAAAGAGAGACTACATCTCCCCTCGTCTATGAGTTTTTGCTGCAACAGCTCTGCCTTCTTCCTCCTCTTCCTCCTCCTCATAATTTTCTTCATGAACTTCTTTCCGATTGTTCTCTTCTTGGATTTCTTGCTCTTGGTCTGCCCGTCTGTTATTCTTTTCATCCACCTGATTGGGGGCAGGAACAGTTAATGGTAAGTGTTTAATCATGTCACAGAGTTTGGGGGTTTACACAGTACTTACATTTTCATCGTTTTCGCCATATGGCTCTTCGGCATTGCGTTCCAGTTCTCGTTTCTTCTCTTCAGTCAAATCTTCCTGAATCTACAAAGCACAGGAATATTCTGTATATTTTAATTTCCTTTAAAAAAGTAGCCTGTGGCATAAATGTACTTGTCTTCACAGCAACACTTTTAGAGAATGAAGATTCAAAAGAAAGGGAGGAGAGGACATGGAGAGGTTAAAGAAGGAAAAAAAACTAAACCACATTTAGATTTCCATTCAATGTTTTATCTTTACATGTGTATTATTTTCTCTTTGTCCGTCATAGTAAGAGTGTCATGACACAGCAAAGTCCAACACTTTGGTGGATATCTACAACTATTTCAGTTCTGATATGCAATGTCGGTATTTCATGGTAACTTTGTCTGTGTCCCAGCAGTTGAACGATCCTTCTGTCAATGGCTCCCAGAAAAACACAACAGAGCAAGGGGAGATTGGGAGTGAGGAATAATCTCTCCCAACCTTCTCCTTGGAGAGAGCAGGCCACACCCAGTCTGTTTCCCAGATGTTCACGTCTAGATCTATCACTTATGTCAGCACTCTCCCTCACTCCCGTCCCCCTTTTATAGTTAGGTGTAAATTTGAGAGAGGTGTGCTTTTCTAAGTGAACTTGCTTTACTTTTGGAGAATGCGGTTCTGTGTATCTGCTCCAAATGGTGGCCTGCAAGCTGGGTAAAATGTTTCTGTAAGTCTACCCAGCTTCCTCTGCCTGGGAAGCATTAGCCCCTCAGTGCTGCCATCTCCCGCTGCCACAAAGAGTGAGAACAAGACTGCTGCTTTCCAAAAGGCTCCCTCCCTCTAGCAGCTGCAGTCGCATTCTCCTGAACAGCAGCAGCAACAGCCTCCTCAGCAACAGCAGTAGTAGGGTAGTGACAGGACAAGGGGTAATGGCTTTAAGCTGAAAGAGGGGAGATTTAGATTAGCTATAAGGAAGATTCAGTCTTTCCTGTGAGGGTGCTGAGGCACTGGCACAGGTTGCCCAGAGAAGCTGTGGCTGCCTCATACCTGACAGTGTTCAAGCCCAGGCTGGGCAGGGCTTTGAGCAACCTGATCTAGTGGAAGGTGTCCCTGCCCACAGCAGAGGGGTTGGAACTGGATGAGCTTTAAGGTCCCTTTCAACCCAAACCATTCTAGGATATTTAGCAGTTGTGTCCAACAGGAGGCAGAGCTGCCTGTGCACAAGTTCCTTGGGGTCTGGTACTGTTGCCAGCAAAAGTGCATTAAACCCAGACCACTTTGAGGGATACACAGGAAGGATCTGAACAACAGCCAGGTATAGTATTTGAGTCAACTAACAGCACTTTAACTCTGTGTCTTGATAGCTCATTCAATCACTGTTCAATCTTTAATATTTCCAGTAAGCACACTGTTCATAGTCCTTTATGAAGCATGTATTAAATTACTTCCCATAAGCCAAAGAGTATTTGCCAACGGCCAACTACTTGCAGTTACTAATGACCTGGTTCAATTTAAGTATTTGTGTTTTTTTAAGTAACTGTATTTTGAACTGGTGCATTGTAATTGCGTATACCAGCTAATCTAGACAAAGCGTTCCCCGTAAGGGAGTAATGAGTAGCCAATGCTATTGCTTTTTGTAAATCATTATGTATGAAGTAGAAAATAGCAATTAAGTATGTACTGAAGCACTGCAGGGTGTCTTATGCTACTGCATGCATAACAAGCATGCTATTCAACATACCAAGGAAGAAGTCCCTGCCTTTCCTCCTCCAGTTCGAAGCAACAGTGCTGACAGCCTCCCTACACACTCCAGGAACAGTGGGGGCTTACATAACTTGGATTGCTTGGGAGGAGCACAGATAAATCAAAGCCAGAAGTAAGGAGTAACTGGCCAAGGAAGTAGTTTCCCTAGAACAGCAGTGTGTGACTAGAGATGCAAATTTAATGAGGTTTTCAGTGACCTTCAGAGAGAGCTTGAGGTTTTCAGGAATTTCACCTTGCGCTGTGAATGGCTTAATCTTTATAATTATTGCACAATTAATACCGTGTTGCATGGAAGACTAATAGATAGTAGCATATAAGCATGAATAACACTAAAAGTGTCCAGAAGTGGTCAGCAGAATAACGACAAGGACTTCCAGGTTTCTTAATCAGACAAACTGATTTGGATTCATCTTGTAGTTATAAAAGCTATCAGTATTGAATGTTAATGGAGATGTGCTCTGACCTGAATCCATATATATCCTATGTCTGTTTTCTTACCTCCTCTTCTCCCTCCTCCTGGTATTGTTCATCCACATTATCTTCCTGCTGGTCAGGATTTCCTGCCATCTGCAGAAAGATCAGATAAAGATTGAGTTCTCTGTGCATGCCTATTAACTTTCAGAAGACTGAAGGTTACAGCTTCTTGTTCTGGAACTAAAACTTTATGTAAAGCTAAAGTAACTATAATAGCATAAGAAGTTATAGTGCATTCATTAGCGTTAATGATAGCCCAGCTACATGATTTAGAACTGCCCTAAATTAAAAAGTAGATAGAAGAATGATTATAATGGAAATCACTTCACAGAATAAAGCAAGACTTTCCATGCTAAGCAGGAAGACAATGAAACATTCACACGACTAAAGACTAATGCCATAAAAATACAGATTATCTCTGCCTAAAGGAGTTTACATTAAAACACAGTTTAAATGAACAGCGTTCATTGGAATGGCTATAGAAGGAAAGTGGCATCACTGCTCACAGTTGACGGAGTGTGATGGCATGGAAGTAGTGTACAAGGGATTTCTGCAAAAACATGACAACTGTAGGAATGAGTGTTCTCACAGGGGCTTGTATGAAGGTAAATACAGGGGTCCTTTCCCTTTACTGACCACCAGGTGCTCTTCCATTCCTGGGTGTCCTTGTTTCTGACTGGTTTGCTTGTGCTTTTCATTTGGTACATTTTCTTCTCTCTCTTGCTCAGCTTCCTCAAATTCATCTTCTCCCTGATTGTTGGGGTCATCAGCAGGATTCACATCTTCCATGGCTGTCTTCTGTAATTTTCAGAGATGAATATTAAATATGTATTTTTACCCCACAGTCAAATTCCATTTCACGTAAAAGCTACTGTAGCATGAGCTATGTTAGAGCCAACTCCATGACCACTGGAACTACCCGGAATCTTTTTACAGGCATCAGGGGTCACTAGATGAAGCCCTAGCCAATGCAGAAGTGTCAGTTCCTGAAAAGAAAGGGATCTCGGCATGGAACACAGACAGAACTGCAGCATGGGTATATGTCTGCTAAAACCCAGATTGAACCTGATGACTTATTTCACAGAGGCTGTTAAACTACTTTGGTTTACTGACTATCTGACAACTGACAATGCCCGATAACAGCAGATGAAAAAAGATAAGAGTTAAAATATTCATGGCTCAAAAAAGCTGATGTGATCTTTCAGTACCAGCCTGCCCTGCAATATTGACCTTGTCTATGTCTATAATAAAACAAGAGAAAGCAACAGTCACTTTTCATCATATGTTGCCCTTCAGAAAACACGCATTTTCTTTCTGCTTACCATTCAGTAAAAGTAGTTCTGATATCTTCATAGCTGACAAGTAAAAGATGCCTTAGAAATACTATACAATTTAATTTGCTGAGGAGCAGGGGGAATAAAGATGATATGCTTCATGTTCCATACCACCAAGTAAGGTGGAACTTAGGGGGTGGCAGAGGACTGCAATCTTCTGCATCCAGATCTCTGTGCAGTTGGTTTGACAGCTGTGTCCAGTGCTGAGGTATGTCCTCTTGCAAGATCTCACACTTCTGTACTGATTCCAGCTGGTTTCAGTGGCTACTGAGTTGGCTCTTACCCTGGCAGCTAATGATAGCATGAAAAATACCACCACCACTCTGACTGACCACTCCTGTTAAGTTTAACTGTACAAGTCCCAGCTAAGTCCAAATCCTTTATTCCACGTAAAGCACAGATCAAAGGCATGTGGACAAAAAAAGCAACTTGCTTCGAACAAGGAAGCTTTTTTTTTTTTTTAATTTCTGCCCAAATCAGTAAGAACACCTTTAAATAGATCTTAGATGTAGTTTTAAGCTGTCAAACTTGTCTTCCTACCTGATGTCTGGTTCATCTTATTTCTGTAACGCAATTATGTTAGATGAGACTACTGGGTTTTCACTCCAGTAACAACTGCAATCCATAGCATCTTAATTCATACTCACTGATCGATCAGCCTGCTGATTTTCTACTTGATGTTCTGGTTCTTGCTGTTCATTTGCATTATTTTGATCATCTTCACCTTCATCCTGGTGCTGGTTGTCACGTTCATAAGCTGACAAATTTTTTATGTTATTATTGTATTACTGCAGTTTCTGGTTAGCCATTCTAAAAGTCTCCTATACAACAACTTCCACACGCTTTTAGAAGTATGTAGCTTTTACCTAGAAAGTTTACCTAAACATGTAATGCTAATAGAATTGTTTTACTGCTAGTAGGAAACTGACACTAAAAGATTATATACTTTGGAGGGATCAAACAAAGTCATAGGCAGAGCCAGGAATGTAACCACAAAGCCCAATCAACAGGACACTTTTCCTTTCAGGAATGTGGATATGATCTTTAGTAATTCCTGTAGTTCACTCAGCTCAGTCAGTGTCATCTGAGCTACTGGTTTTAAATTGCACATTCATATTTCACTTGAATCCAAACTGGATATGAAATGAGTATTAAAATCTTGCATGAAAGACAGTACACAGGGAACCTCTGAACACAGTAGGGATATAAAATTTATCTTACCTCCTTCCTCTTCCTGAATACCTTGCTCTTCTTCCCCCTGTACAATATCCTGGTCCACGTTATCATAATGAGCCTGTTGGCTGGGAAAATTAAATGCCACTACATCAGTTTCAAAAAGTGTGTTTCCTACTGAATCTGTCTTTCCCAGCTCCTGCCAGAATGGGTGCCATGAAGATCTTACTATGGCCTTTCAGTACTTAAAGTAGGCTTATAAGAAAGATGGGTACAACTTTTTATCAGGGCTTGTTGTGCTATGACAAGGGGTAACAGTTTTACACTAAAAGAGGGGATATTCAGACCAGATACAAGGAAGAAACTTTTTTTACAATGAAGGTGGTGAAAACACCGGCACAGGTTGCCCAGAGAGGTGGTAAATGCGCCATCCCTGGAAACATTCAAGGCCAGGCTGGACAGGGCTCTGAGCAACCTGATCTAGTTGAAGATGCCCATGCTCACTGCAGGGGGTTGGACTAGATGAGCTTTGAAAGTCTCTTCCAACCCAAACTATTCTGTAATTCTGTAGACTGATGGGAACTGCCTTGTATTTTTAAAACTCTTAAGGTAGCATATTCCATAATTAAAGTACAAATACTATGAACTGGACCCCTCTCAGACAGAGTCTTAGACAGACTATGCAGTTGCTTATTTTAATGAATAAGCAGTTTTAGCTTTCGTCTTGAAAGGGGTTTACTTGTGTGATTGTTCTTGCAGGACTGAATATTGTGACTATCAATTTACAAAAGGCTTTCTCATACCAAAATCCTTTTAGAACACAGGTGAAGTTAATGTTTTAGTGTTTCAGCAACGAAAACGAGCTTAAGATTCAAAAAGACAAAAAATTGTCACTAACAATTTTAAAATAAGCAGAAACATAAGGAAGCATAACAGAGAGGGTGAAAGGCATTTAGAAGATACAATACAATGAACACAACTGCAATTACGGTAACTTTGACAGTAACAGGGTGTTGGTTTCTCCTGAAATCATGCTCCTGTCTCTACAATGCAAATAATATTAGTCACTCATGTCCAGAAAGTCCTTATTGAATTTCTTAAAAACAGCATCTCTCATTTAAGCAGAACTTTAGCTTAGGCAAATGAATATCTGATACTGGAGCTCCTCAGTACTACAAGATCATAACTGCTGCTTAGTGGAAAATAATTACTAATTTAAAGCAAGCTTTAAGACAACGGGCATTGTATGCCAGAAGCTCCTAACCTCTCCCAAGGATGTGCAGGGCAATATGCACTCCAGACTTCACAAGCTTCCAAAGTAGAAGGAAGAAAACAGGAAGGAAAAACCTTAAAATAGCAATCAGATTTACCCTTGGAAATGAGATATGGCTCACTGAATTTAGTTTCTGGGCAGTCTAGGCTTATAGCCTTAAACCATACTCTTTTCAAAGGTGGTATGGTGGATGCCATAAAACCTAGAGCACAGACCATGACAAACTCATGTAAAAGAATTTAACCTTAGCCGGCTTTTGTAGAGTTTTTCTCCTTGTTCTGCCTGTTTTTGCAGCTGAAGCTCTCTCTCTTGAAGCTGTTGCTGCCATAAGAGCTGTCCTCGCAGTCTTTGCTGGTGCAGTGATTCCTGATGTTCTCGTAGCTGACTAGCCTCCTCGGCTCTCTGGGCTGCAAGATGTTGCTGCTCTAGCTGCTGTTCATAAGCTGGTTTATGTCTATTTGTTACAGCTTTCATTGATGTTACCTGTCAAAGACATGTGTTAGTCATAGATTAATCATAATTTCAGTGATCAGAAACAAGCATGCAGAAGCCCGTCGAGAGGGGAAAAAAATACACAGAAGCAACATGCACTAGGCAAAACTACACCAAAGTTATTTTAAGTTTTCTTGTCACTGCTTAAAGATTAATTAGTTTTTTGAACACAAACTGGAAGTACTGGGGTATTTGTGGAGGACACGGGGAAGGAGGAAGAGATAGTTGGCTGGGTGCAGCCAGGCTTTTTGTACACATCAATAATAATAATCCCCCCCCGCCCCCAACATATTACCAGTAAGATTTGATGGCTGGCAGTTAAGACACCAAATGCGTTTCCATTGATTTAACTGGTAATTTTAGTGGGGGTTGCTTTGAGCCTTAAGTGAGGCACTGCACATGTTTTACAGTCAGCAGTAACTGCTACGTGAATATTAGCAAAGCCTAAGGTGAGATCAGTAAAATATATTTTCCACTGGAGATCCATCTGCGATGTAAATCCAGGATATGCTGGTTTTATTTAGAGCTGCATAAAGCAAGACTTGCCACTGCTGCGCACTGATTTCCCCTGGCTATTTCAGTCATGTTCATCTTGCAGTTAAAATTTCCTGTCAGACAACAGCAAACATTTAGATGGAAATGTATTTAGAGAAGGTAGGCATATCCGACAAGGAAACACGTTGCAATTTGCCGAGATGCATCAAATTAGTAAGGCAGGACAGATCTCTATCAAAGTGATGAAGATAAGTCTCATTCTCATCAGCTATCTTCTCCCCATCAGCTACCACAGGCCTCAAACTTAAAAGAGGAGACGGAATTCAATCTGACTGCTCTTTTTTTTACCATCTCTTGCTTTTTATCAGCAGAATTAATGTTCATTAAGCTCCATTTGGCCAGCTCTGCAGTACATGTGTGCTGAAGCTGAGCCTGAATCCTATGCATACAAGTGCTTTGAATCCCAAATTCTCTACAAATATAACAATTTTATCTAAAAAACAAGAAGCGGTCTGAATCCCAAGCTTTCTGTAAATATGACACTGATTTTACCTAGAAATAAGTGTCTGCAATACAGGGCCAGCAACTGTAAGAGATGCCTCCATTTAAACAGCAAGTCCAATCCAAGAACTCCATACCTCTGAATGAACATGATCACCCAACATGTTAGTTTCCTCCTCTTTCTGTTCCTGTTTTTTCCATTCATGCTCTTCTGGAACCTGATCCTGTTCCTCCTCTAAGTGCTCAGGCTGACCTGCCTGCTCCATTTCTTCTTCTTCAAGTTCTTTTTTGCGTTCCTCTTCAACTTCATCAACATGTTGCTCATCATCCTCTCCAGCTTCTTGTTGCTCCTGAATATTTAGTTCTTTGGAATGCTGGCCCTCATTAGGCCTTCTTTGCAGATGAAAAGGCTCCGCTCTGTCATCTTTTTCCTGGGTATTTATTTCTGCTCTCTCTTGTGGCTTCTCATTCTGTAAAACATACATAAGATTATGTGTGCATAGAATAGGGATTTCATATTTTCAAGAGAGCCAAGGACGATATAGGGATGCCTTTATTCTAGCCTGCAGTAGTGAACCTGTCTTCAGGATAGCCAAATGCGTGCTTTGGAACAAGCTACCCCTCCTCCCACATGCTATTCTCAGCTCTGCACAGCTATGGAAGTTGTTGTACAACTGCATCATAAAGTAGGTCAAACCTCCTTTTATTTGAAGTGGAACAAAACTTCTTACAATTCTGTGTCTAAAAGGGAAGCTCTGTATTTGTTTCCTGTAGGTTCTGCTGGCCAAGAACTCTTGTAAAACAAAACCACAACTGATTTTGTAACTTTCAGACTTTACCCACAACTTTGCTGTTTATCTTTTTGAACAGTGGACAGTGTGCCCATTTTAAATAAGACTTTAAGTGTGCCACTGAAACGTCACAAAATTCACAAAGTCAATTTCTTCAGAACCTGTTAAAGCTCTTCTCTAACACGACATATCTGAAGTCCTACAGACTGCTTATCATTCAAAAAAATTAAGATTTTTAGCAACTTAAAAGAGCTACATAAACCAGTTTTAAGTGCATTTACAGTCATGAGAGAAAACATCATCATGAATATATTTTCCTACTACTCATTCAGATGAAACTGTTCCTTACTACTTTACTCAAGAACTGACAATGTGTACAATTAAATATAAGTTTCTAATAGTTGTTAAGCACATAGCTAGTATTTTGCTGAATAAGAACCAGTTCCTATAGGGTCTGTAGCCAGTCAGTACTTTATACCTCCTTCTGCTCTTCACCCGCATCTTCACGGTGCATTGGGAGGTCACTGCTGGGAGACGGTGCTCGCACCTCTGGTTGCTCATTTGGTCGTTCTAACTTCTCAGGCTGTCGGAAACTTGGTATTTTGTTGAGTGTGTCCTTCAACTGTTTGTATTCCTCCACCTGGGACTAAAGTCAACACATTAGAGTGTGTCAAAATTAATTTCTTAATAAAACATAGTCACCTTGGAGTAAATTTGCTGGCAAGACACTGGTAGAAAGACTCGATATTCACATTAGAGCAAATACTAGGGAGAAGAAGCGACAGGAGCTTTCAAAATTGGTCATTTCCACACGCTAGATAACATCGATCACGATCTTTTCAGCCAAAGTGCACATGCATACAAAGTGTATTAGAAAAATCTCTGCGGGACAAAGACAACAATTTGTTTTATTCATGCCAAGCAGCAGAATTATCTAAAGGGGATGATGCAGTTCTCCTGGCAGACTAAAGCGAGGGAAATTGAGAGCACCACAACTTCTCGTTTATGATAGAAAGAAGTGCAGGTCTTTCAGAAACAGTAGTCTTAAAGTAAGTATATATACATGAAAATGCGAAATCCTTAGCATTTAGACAGATGTTACACAAGACAACAGCCAACATACAGAATTGAGGCAAAGAAAGTCATAGTACACTGTTGATGAAAAGGATAAAAAGAAATAAAAAAAGAAAAAGAAGAGAAAAAAAATGTAAGTTTCTAAAGTCTTCCTGAAATGCAACAGAAAAATGTTGTCATTTGATTTGCTGTTTAACTTTGTATGAGATGAAGGTATTCTTAAAATTCTTTAAGGTCCAGTATAAGAATCCAGGCTGGTTGGTACACCAGTCCCTGTCTATACAGCAGATGTACAAAAAACTTTATCTTGTAAACTAATATTTTTGAGATGACCAGCTGCATATACAAAAGGTGGGTTTCTCTGTTGTTTCAGTGGAGGTAGTGGGTGTATTTACTACCCATTTTGAAGGCAGAGGTGCATTTCATAATCCTTTTAAAAATTCAGGTTAAAACCTGGCTACAGGTTCCACTCAGTGACTCTGTACGTCATTTTGTGTGTTATGTGATATCATAGCAATCAATAGTACAGCAGACGGGCATGATGCATTGATGTACAATGCATAATACTCATACAAAACAATATCCACAGTGCTACAGATTGACATGATGCAATGCGTAACACCTCCAAAGCTAGACGCACCTCAAAGCATCTTCAAAAGACTATGGCATCCATTAAAACAGACGGGCCTAAAAGCAAAGCAGAATGCACAGTAATTACTTTTGTTATTCCAGAGGGATACTTCTGCTTCCTGATTAACTGCTGGAGAGTCCAATAAGAAATTTTAGAGGAAAAAATAATATTTAGTTAACGTAAGACGTACTTACTAAGATATGACGTACTTATTCTGATTGGGTTTTTTCCCCCACTCACTGACCATGCAGAGAGACTAAAGGATGGGATATTTAAACAGTGCACGTCCAGATCAGAATTCAGGTACTCCATTCTGCTGCATGAGTCACTAAGCTGAACATTGCAATTCAAGGCCATAGCTTAAAAGGTATTAATACTGGCAGAAAGACAGGGTTTATAAAAATATATAATGAATCTGTCTGGCTGTCTGAGCAATGGAAAAGTACAAAGATTACAATGCCTTAAAGATTCAGGTCACAAATTCATTAGTGCAGTATTGACTACTGATATTTAATGTCTAGAATACACTTAGAAATAGAGGGGTCATTTACTGAGCTGTGTTTCTAAGCAATAATCCCTTCTGAACTTTTTATAATTGTTTAACAGGAGGAACCATGCAACTGTGCTAAGTATCTTCTGTTCTGAAAGAATGTGCTATCTTTTCTTAAGGAAAGGTCCTCCACACTCCAAATGCCACATTCTGATTGCAGATAGGAAGGCTTTGTGTGACACAGGAGTTCTAATTAAAGAACTAAATCAAAGCCAGGAGAAGTATATGGAGCTTCCCTTTGGATTTGGTGAACCTTAAATTAGACCCTGCAGCTGCCCTTGTGGAATTTCAGATGTTAGCAGATACATGCCAAGTATCTAACGTAGCCAGTGGGAAAAGAGTTTTAAATTAGCTGCCAGCATATTTTAGTACTGGAAATTAGGATTCTTCATACATTTACTCTGTGAGGGACTTTCCTGGCCTTTCCCTATTTTTTGAATATCTACACATATTGACATGCATAAGCAACATGGGGGGTGGGGGGTGTAAGAGCCAATGTTTTAATGCTGCTAATGATTTTGTGGACCATGAAAATACTTAAATGAAGAAAATTAGGCAGGAATAAAAATAACTTCACACTGCCTCATTACTCTTCCCTCCAATCTTTCACCAAAAGTCTTCCTCTGCTCCGACATTACTCCTACTTTCAGATTCCCTGTGGCCTACACAGCTTGTAGTAGCACAGCTGACTGAACTTGCAATAGTCTACTAAAGCTTGTGCTTCATGGACAGTTCACTGGAAAATGACATCTAGGAAAGGTAATACTGCTGCTTGTTTTAAACTATTTTGAGTTCCCCCTGGAGTTTATATTTCTCCATATATAGACTACCTCTGCTGCACTGATGTATATATATGCATGATGTATATGTAGCCTTATAAACCTTCCAGTCTACACAAAAAGAGATTTTATAGTATACCAGCATCCAGGTCTTTATAAGAGATATATGTGAATGTTGGTGTGTGGGATGTTAAACTAACAGAAGTTCTACCAGAGAAGACAGAGAAAGGAAGGTATTCGACAGCTCTCATGAAAGCAGAGATACTTTTTTCTTTGTTTCTTTTTTTTATCAGTAACACATGCACTCTGGGCTTGTAACACAGGTTTTTATTTTCTGACAGCCCTGTGCTTTGTTGCAGCTTATTCTTAAGAGCAACCCTTTAACTCTAGTGTGCAGCATGGTGCTAGCTGCAGGTTCCCCATGCGAAAGGCTACATGCATAACATTACAGTCAGCTGAACTAGGAGAAAGAAGTTTTAGGAAGGTAAGAGCTTGTAGAAGCTGCTTTCCTTTCTGACCTGTGCAGCAGCTAGTGCACTCTTGTGGTCTTCCAATGTCACTACAAGTTGGTTGTGTTGGGAGAGTAAGTTCTTATGCTGTTGCTACACAAAAAGAAGAACATTACACGTTTCACATAAAGTTCATTCTAAAGGTAAATTAGGTAGCCTGGGGGATTTTGAACTAGGAAGCTAATTAAATTTATTTCGAAAAGAAAATCCTGAGTTGGAATGACAGCATTTATTTAACATTAAAAATTAAACAGAGAAAGCAAGCACACCAAGTGAGAAAATTTGGAGGCCAGGATTTGCATAACTGAAGTTAAAAGCTGGAGTAGCTATTGATGGACATTTAAGAAAAAAAAAAATTAAAACTGGAAAACATTAATTTCATCGAACTTCATTTGTCAAAACACAATTTTTAACTTGCAAAAACAAATTTCCAATTTCTATACTAAATACTTCTCCCTCCCTCCCCTTTTTTTTAGTCTTTAAGTGAGCATATACCTTAAGTGCAAGTGGCAAAAGACAAGAAATCCAGTTCAGCCATATTCCCCTCCTTTTTGCCATGTAACAGAAATTACAAGAATTCAGCATAGTCCATTTCTGGCTTGTTAAAACTTCTCGATTTCCTAATGGTCTTTAAAGTTCTCCTCAAAGCAAAGCCTACCTTGACATCTTGTAGCTGGGTGTGAATATCTTGATGAGCTTTTCTCAACTGTCTGTTCTCCTCCCGTAAGTTATATAGGGATTCTGTGTAAAAGAAATGACATACAGAATTAAAACCCAGATTTATAGTACTAGACTAAGCACCAAAATTAAGACTATAACACAAACTACATAAAATGTCACACAACTGCTATAGTAAAAATGGATTATGTATATGGTTTATGTTATATCTCTCCCCAGCCCTATAAAAAGCTTTACATTTTCAAGCATAAAATCGTAAAAATTTGTTTAAATTTTATACTAGTGCATCCAGTCCACAACTGGAATCACACATCACTGTTCATGCTGGGGACTGCTGACAACAAAATTCATTATGGTAATGTGAATCTTTAAAGGGCAGAGAGGAAGCCAACCTCCTCTCTTCCCCCACATCACATCTGGTGAATGATAATTTCATGTCGCAGGGCTAAACTATTCTTTTGGAAGGGGTGCCCAGATGGCCAGCATACTTAAAAAGCTTTACGTTCTGGGACAAGGGAGAGGGGCTTTTCTTCCCAGTTCTGACATTATGTTGATGTAGAATATTGCAAGCAGACAAAGGCAAGCTCTCCCCACACTCCAAGCTGCTAGGCTGCAATCCAGCTCAGTCCAAGAGCTAGCTAGCTGTATGACTTCACTGGTGTGGTGCCAAGGCAGAACTAATAAACACAGCCTCTGCCTGCAAAATACTGTACAGACAAAACTGCAGACAGCTTCAAAACTAACTCATCTGTTAGTGACACATGGCAGAAAGTGGCTGAAGGCCTTTCACAGGGAGAACCCTATCCTTTTGTTCTATGCAATTGTGTAGGGTTGAAGAGGCCTGCAAACTGCAAAGATGGATACCAAGAGTAAAAATAAAAAAATAAATTAGTTTCATCATCTAAGTATACAGGTGCAACATGTTTCAGAGAAGCTGATATATAGAGAAAATAAGGCCTAAAATGTATATAAAGTCACTTCATAAAGAGGCACAATTAGCTGTCTGACCAAAGTGACAAATATTCATCCATTGCCTTTGAATTACAAAAAAATTAATAAAGAGGCAAACCTATTTTCCAGGTTTATACAAGTCTTAGAAGTAAAAATTAAAAACAGGATAAACCAGCCTCTGACACCTGATGGGTTTTTATGTGCTGTGTTTCTTACTATTTTTCTAATGTAGATAGAAATACGAAGCACACGAATACATTTCAGAAAGACTCCCCAGAAAATCATCAATAAAATGTAACTTATTAGGAGGTACTAAGATGCATGAATAACCTGTTAGTGAGAATAGAGAAAATGCCTTTCTGTCTCACATCACACAAAAAATAATGACAAATACACATTTTAATATGGGCAGCCAGACACAGGTTACATATACCCTTTAGCTTAGAGATCTCCTGCTCTTTTTCCTGCTGCAGTTGTAAGTATCGTTCCTTGTGATCACTGAATGTTCTGCTAAACTCTTCTCCCTGTTTTCGGTGATCTTCCTCAAGGTCAGCATGCTGTTTCTTTAATTCTTCATGTTGACTCTGCAAATACCAAGTTGGGACACTGGAACAGTGCTGTATCTGTATATCTACCTAATATTGTCTTTGGCAATTTGTTAAATAAGTCCAGATGAATAGGAAGCATTCATAACAAGAAGTTTATTATTCAAAGCATGTATATCACAGTTCCTAACTCAAAATTATCTCTGCAATGAGCAGTCTGTTCTAGGGCTGCATCACCTCACCTTGCTGTTGCACTGTCCCACAGGGAGCTGCCGGATGTGTGTAAGAAATGCCTTACGTGCCAAACTACGTAAAGTCTGATCAGTCAGCATTCCATAGAAGTAATACATTTGATAAGACTAAATTACCCACTGGAAAGCCTGACTAGGAAAAACTGTAGTAAATCATCTTTTAACAGTACTGTTGTAAGAGAAAGGCACCATTAATGCACTGACATTATGGAGTGAAGTACCAGAAGCCAGTAAGGCAGTTATCTCTCTGATGTAGCAGAATGACCGCGTCCTGTGAAACTGGCTATCTCAGGTACTTACCTTCAACATCTGGTGTTGTACACTCAGTGCGCTGTACCGGCTATTTGAGTCTTGCTGTAAAATGAAAACACTAGTGTTGAACAGAGTAATACTATCATTCCTCTAACCTCTCTACATGCAGTTATTTAGGAGTCACAAGCCATAGGACATAACTCCCTAGGAAACAAATTTTTCTACTTGCTTTGGAACATAGCAAGAACATACACACTTTGCACTTACTGCAGCAACAATCTATTTTAGCTTGGGTTACTCAGTTCACAAACTGCTACCCAGTTTCAACATATAGTAGCCATAAAATCCTAATTTATTTGCTTTTATAATGAGTTCTTTACAGGTTTCTGGGTCTTTTGCCAGATACAGCTTTCCTTCCAGCACTTGGTATATAAAACAAAGTTTCTTGATGTTTTTGTACTTTCAAGTTAAAAGACCATGCGTTAGAAAGTTGTCACTGTCCTTTTCTCTGTGGACTAAGCTACAAAAATATTTCTAATGACTTCTTATTCCTTCTTCCTCTTAAAAATAGTAAAATTATGTTTGAACTACCATATATAAACAGGAGGATATTTTCTAAATTAATTTTCTGGAAAAAATATTAGTATTTCCTACTACAGCTCAAATGATGAGGAACTGCAGAGCACTTAGACGTGCAGAGTAGAAGTAAGAGTTCTTTCAATTAGTTTTTTGTAAGACCTTTTCCTCTGAAGAGTTATAATTGCAAAGCATTCCCTTTTTCTTGCAACTTAAATAGCATCAAATATTAAAAGCTTGTACTAGGAATGATGACTTACCCTTCCTTTATTTAGTGTTTCCTGCGCTTCTAGTTTATAAACAAGAAAATCTGTAACATAAAAGGGAAAATACTGATGAAAAAAAACCCAGGAAATTAGAAACTGTACTTAAATAATGTAACTGTTGCATACAAACGCTCTCAAGATCTGGATACTTATGCAGTTAATTTTCCAAATGAGCTAAAGAAAAAAAAAAACAAACAACAAAACCCACCAACCTACAGAGCATTTAACGAAATGTTCACATTCTGAAAAAATATTTTCATTTAAAAATTTTATAGTGCCATAAAATATTTTCATTAAATAGTTTCATATCTTAGTGTGAGATATGGGAGTACAGGCTCAAGACTATGGATGGGTAAATAAATCTGTTATATGAACTCTCCCAGTGAAGGCCCAGTAGTATCATTCAGAAGGAAAAAGACATTTATAAATCGTGTATTCTTGTATTAGAATAAAAACCCATATACTTTAAGAAATGTGAAAGTCTAGGCTAAGTTTAAACGAAACAAAAAATTCCTCTCTTGTGCCTTTATCCTCTTTTCAGGATTTGAAAACACCGACTCAACATCACATAGCGATGGGACAGCTCTACACTAGATGGCACCAGAAAGCCATCGAGAACTGCACTGTAAGCGTAGTTACTCGCTCTTAATCTTTGCTTAGGAGTTGTTTTAATTCAGCGGCTTAGTCCTCAGTTTTAGGAAGAATACAGACTTTACTCTGGAAATTGTGGTGAATTTAGAACAACAAAAGACTCTGAGAAAACTCAGGAGGCTGCATTCTGCTGGAGTTTCATAGAAGGCAGATGTGAAAGGAGTAAGATGCGTACAAACATTTCCCCCATACAAACACCTTGAATTTAGTTTTAGTCAGAATAAGGTATGGAAGTATGTGTGAAAATACTGACTGAGAGTCTAATTTCACAGTGATAGAATGGAGGAAAAAATCCCATGGTTTTGGTACAAGTTTTAAATTTTCAGCATGCCAGAACAGGATTTACACACACCCATACTCCACATATATGTCAGGTTTATGTACATCGATATACACATATCCTCTGTGTATACTAGGCTGTGTTGCAGGGATCTGCAAAAAGTACTAAAAAGATTATTACTTTTTAAAAAGGTTGGATTAAACGAACAGATAGATTTACTTAAAAAAATCACCACAGCTCTGCCAAGGTGGTCCTGCTAACCTGCTAACATGTTATATGTTGATAAATTGTTTAAAATCAAACAAAATCCATCTGAAGTTACTTTCTAAAATAGTCAAGTGATCTCAAATGCCGAAGTGAAAAGCGCATTTTTACCTTCTTTCGCTTTCTTGTGTTCAAGCCTTTCCTTTTGTAATGACTTTTCTAATCTTGACCTGTGCTCATATACAACTGAAAAGAGAAATTTTGTAGACAATTAATTTTAAAAGCAATATGTACAAAACCCACCACCCACCTCCAGCACAGCCAGAGAGCATTGGCACACAATGTACCAGGAAAATGCAAGTGGAATGAGGTCACAGGAGAAAGGACTGTTTGTATCATTTGGGACAGCAACTTTTTTTCTTTTTTGCATGCTTTGTTGATCCTGAATTCTGTGTTATTTCTATTGCATAAACATAGAATGTGATAACCCTGATTTGTTTATGGAGACAGTCAGCTACGGTGTGTCTACGTGAAAGCTACCAAATCCTCCTTCCTTCTTAGGTTTGCAGGTACGCATTTTCCCATGCTTTCATTCTCTCCTTCCTTGTTTGTAAAGAGGTAAGGAAATAAAGAAGAGAGATGTGCAAGAGCAGGACAGCTTGAAAGATGCAGAAGTACGCTAGACAGGCTGCTTAGGCCAAGACATGGAGAACCTGAGTTCCATTCCTAAATTGTACCAAAAACTTGGACAACCCAGTTTTCTGTGACCTTCTTTTCTGTAAAGCCTGGGTAACAGTATCCTTTTCCAGCACAGTGCTGTTGAGTACTGACAGACTGCACAATGAAGCACTTAGGTATAACATCCTGCGTTTCTTAGTAAGCATGTGCTGACAGCAAGCATATATATGCTGTACTCACAATATTCATATAACCTGAGGACGATTTGGGGGGTTTTGAGTTTCTTTTTCACCCCCCAGTTACAGAGATAAGGCAAGAACATAAGAAATCATCTGAAAAGCTTGGATAGCAAAAGTATAAAGCTCAGTCGGATCCTTCTTTGTCAGGCTAGGGTATCAGAGACTGCTCATCAGGAAATCATTTCCGTGTGACAGTAAAATTTAACCTTCACTGACTTTCAAATCCATTTATGCATTTTCCTTAGTTGCGTCAAAATATCTGTATGATAGCCTAGAGACAAATGAAGAAGTGGTCTGCATACAGTGCTCCAGCCAAAAAGCAACAAGCTGATGTTTTAGGGGAACTACTCATAGTACAACCCACAACACCCTCAGCAGCCCAGGTGACCATAGTCATGCAGTGTGCCAGTGTGTTGCTGTCCCAAAAAGTCACTGACTACAAAAAAAAAGCATGTGATTTTTGGAAAGATGCTCTGACATATTTGCCAAACTCTACAAACAAGACCTTTGAGCTAAGACTGCTACTGGAAGAGGTGGTTCTGCTGCTTGTTCTCATAGTGTTCTTCCCTTTGGTCTTACTGCTGCAGGTGGGGATAGCAGGACCTAGCAGTTGGGGACCGGGTGCACAACAATTTCTTCTGATGACAGTGCCAGCTTGCACTGTTTTTAAGAGAGCAGCAGTGACAACTGGCAATGACCTGCAATGTTGGGTGGCATGGCAGGAGACAGACTGCTCCAGCTTTGATCACAGAAAGCAGAGACAACCTTATTTTCAGATTTTACAGTGTGACAACCATTCTTGGTCCTACCAACAGTCCAACAGACCAACTATGCCACCTCTCGAGAAGCAACAAGAACAGATGTCTAATACAGAATACACACAATGAGCTTATAGTATTTGTTTGGCACTGTGTCCCAGCAATTTATGACTCCCCAGGACTGAGGCGCCTGCAGTTCTTTTGTGTACACCAAATTTGTCTAATTGTTTGTTGTATGCATGTGTATTTAGGACATCCAATATCCCCTGGCAGAAAACCCCACCATTTAGCTGCCAGTAAAGCAGCATTTAATTCAGCTTGGGATTTGAACATCTAGTTTCAATGTCTCTCATAAGGGATGGGGCACATCAGTCCCTATTTACCCTTTCCTCACCACTCACTAGACTGACAGATCATTATCTGAAACAGCCCACCAAGTTTGCAGCAAAGGAAAAATATTAAGTAAAACTTCTGCAAGTGTACAATTATATTTGTTCAAGCTCAGTTTAACAAAAGTACCTTTCACTGTCCAAATTATAATTTGCACTCTTGTAAAGAGTTATTACTTTGTTTTAATGGAATGTGTGATTGTTCCTTCAAAACTTGGAAACTCATTTTCTGAGAAGTAAACCATTGGTGAACTTAAGTGTTGAAGAGAAACATCAAATGAAGATCTGTATCTTGGCAGGCACAGAAAACTCCTCTTGCACCTTAAAATGTGTTCTTAATTCCATCAAGGTGCATTCTGCAGGCTCGGCTTATCTATAAGTGTTTATGTTTTGGCTTAGAAGCTGGATTGCTAATCAATCCTTGTCACCTATCTCTACTTTGCTATTTATCTTCTAGTCAAGGGCATCAGTCAAGATGAACTAATGTATCAACTCCTCTGCAACAAAACAAGCATGTAATGAATATTCACAAAGTCACCAGAAAGTAAGCTTTTGGAGAAGGAATAAAAACAATGGCAGCGCTACAGTAATGGTTTTATCTTGGCACCAAAGATAGTGAATGCCAAATTACATTGCAAAAGGAACAGTGGTTGTACCATAGCAACTCAGGAGAGAAATGAAAATCCGTTATGGGCTTCCCCTCCCACATGATTAGGGGTGGAAATTGGCTTTTTGGCAAACAGACTAAACCACAAACGAGTTCAGAGGTAACATTTTCCATTTTACTTCTTCATCTGAAAGGGTACCTTTTTCAACTCCTCCTAGTGTTTTAACAGCCAGGAGTGGGGGGAAGCCCTGCACAACAAACTCATAGTAAGGGCAGGAAGAAAGGAGAAGGAGAATATAACAGTTTGTGGTTTTGGGACCACAGTGCTCTGTACCTTTCACACGCTAATTGCACCACTTCCGAGCTTTGGCTTTCCTGTCTTCACCCTGCACTTCCAAGGCATGTCTCTACACTTATCTCAGGTACACTTATCCTCACAGCTACCTTCTGTGTGCTAACCTTTGAAATACTGGAACAAAGCTGGCTGTGTCTTAATACAGCCCTCAGATGGCCAAAAAGGGCTAGAAATGCCTCCCTTCTAAACCTCTCCCCTTCTAGTTCATTTACTGGTTGGTTCAGCAATGTTTTTCTCTGATACAAGTCCATAATGTGCAACATAAGATTTTGATTAAGAATAATTAAAGAAAGCATAGCTGCCATATTTTCTCACTTGCTCTTTTAGGGAGGAGGTTGCAGGTCAGATTTCCTAAGCACATATAGGAATTTATCTCCCATAAACATGTGTTATTTTCACCAGTCGGGAACTTCCTACGCAAGAAGAATCCAAACTACAAAGCTCTTTGTACTACAGTAGGGGATGTCTTCTTCTTCACTACTAGGCCAGATACAAGATGCCTGAGCAAGAATCTCAAAGAAATAAAACATTGGAAAAACAGGTTTTCTATTATAGGTTTCCCAGATGGGGGTTGGAACCTACATAAGGAATCTGACAAATTCCTGTTCGTGTAATGCACTGACAGGGCACTTCAAAAATAATCATTTCCTAAGGCAAGTTCTTAATTTTGTACTGATATATGCACAGATAATATAACTTTGTTCCTATGTTATATTTAATAGAATGGTACAAAAATAAGGGGGAAAGCATTGTCATATAATGAAAATATGCACTGTTCCAAAGCTGGAATAACTACAGATATCAGTTGAATTCTTTACATAATCTATATAATGGAACCTAGAACAAAGAAAGAACAACCTAAACTCAGAGAGGTGATCCAGCCTCAAAGAGCAGAGCACAGAAACAGAACTGGTAACATCACTGCTAGTTAAAATACCTTTCACCTTCAACAAGGAAATCTTTAACAGTTATTGAATTGATCCCAATTAAATAAAGTTCTGTATTTAGGAGTTTTCTCATACAGAAAAGGAAAAGTGGAAGGGAAGGGTGTGCAATGCTCTGTTGGCCCTCAGCAGATTACACCACTTTGACCATCACTGAACGTTAAATTGCAAGACAGGAATCAAGCCGATGTGACTAAAGTAAGCTCATTTAACAGACATGGTTATTTCTCTTATCTTTGCTTTGCACCTCCAAGCAGTAAAACTATTATTGAGCAAAATAAACCATCAGTGTATATTTAAAAGGAAGTATTTCCTATGTTACTTTATTAGCAATTTTGTAACTATGTTACTTTGGTATTTTGGTCTGTCAGAAGCAGGATTCCACAGGCTAAAATACCTCAGCTCCCACTCTCTTGCATACTGGAAAATTAAGATTACATTGAGATTTAAATATACATGATGCAAGAAATTGTACAAATTTCAATGTTATTGTTTCTTATGCAAATCTGCAATCTTTCTGTGAGCTTACAGTAATACCTTTCCTTTAAAACCAGCAGGTTTCAGTAGTCTTGGCAACCATACTGGTCACACTGTATGCTTCATCTATTTCAAAGATACTAAATTGAGAGTTTAGCAATAAACAGATATTCCAGTGACACTGCAAACATCTAAGAAACAGTACAACTGTTCCAACAATAAAGACTAGGAAAACTGTGTTTTAAGAACAGCACAAGAAAACAACATTATAGATACAATATACTTTGAACGTATTGAACAAAATATTGAACTATTTCAGATTTTATGCCCTTGTAGTTTTCTGGTTTGTATTTATACAAAAAAAGGGCAGAAATAGAAGCCAAGATAATGTGAAACATTGTGTGTGAAAAACAAACATTTTCCTGGCTTAATTATGGAAAAATTTTGCATACAGGCAGGGATGGACTGCTCCCTTTTGCTCACTGAAAACCAAAACTAGCATTGCATGCAGTATGTTGACACATTTATTTTAAAACAAACTCCTACACTTACCAATTTACTCATGCAAAGAATGATCAAGTAATAGCTTTGTCAAATTATAACCAGTCACTGCAAAAGAATAGAATTCCTCCTAGCAAACTAAACCATGCATTGGCAGTTGTGCTTCAAAATAACCACAGCTTTGATTTAATTCTTGGGTTATTTATGTTGCTCAGAGTATTAATTATTTTGAGTGAGAATTTTGTATTTAATATCTGGATCTTCATATTCAGGTTTGTAGTGTCTGTCATAGACCACTGATTGCAACTGCAAGAGGAGAAAGTGTAACCTCTGCTTTCAAGTACCCTGCACAAAAATTAATTTACCACTTAAAATATACCTGTTCCACCAACTTAGTCAATACTCCAATAAGAAACTAGAACTGGAGAATGGGACTTCAGCAAATTATGGAGATTTGGGTCTGACTAGCTTAAGTGCAGGCAGCTAGCTGCCAGAGTGACATCCTGCCTCACCAGGCTCCCAATGCAGAGTGGTTCTACAGGAACAAGAGGCACCACTGCTACTAAACCAGCTCCACAGACAGCAGTAAGTGGAGACTCATCAACTGCTTGCACTTAGGCCAAAGTTTAGCCATAAACCAAATAAAAGCTGCCCAAAGATAACAGAGAACTGACTATGTGCACTTTTATATAACATTTTCAATCTTTGAACAGATTTTTTTTATGGGTAAATTGGAGTACATCTGGAAGACAAAACAAAACCCCAAACCAAAGAATAATTTGGGAATTGTCTGTATCCTGGTAGTTGCCATGACACTAAGTGTTTGGAGTTCACTGAAGTTCACAGCTGATTCCTTAACTAAAGCTGTAAGACTCCTGCTTTTGGCTCTACAAACCCTAACGCAGTCCCTGGTGTCTTGCCCAGGAATTAGGACTGATGCTTCCGATGAAACATGTCTTCTATCCAGGGTTTTCTTCCTGCACTAACACTGCAGAATTTGGTAACAGATTAGACAAGGTATCAGAACTAATCATGAGAGGACTTCAAAAAGCTCCAAAATGTGTGCAGAGTTCAGATAAGCATGGAAGAAAATTCATACTTATCAAACCTTTGGTTCTGCATCCTCAAAAAGAAAAGAGAAAATCTGAAGCAAAATGTGGAGAAGCGTTGCATAAAGTGTTGCTTTCATTGCAGTTCTGGAAACACAGGAATGCTGGGGAATTTGGCACACTAACACAGTTTTGCCCCAGAAATGCATGCTTATATTTTTAGGACATGGTTGTGGCCTCTATTCAATTATAAGGATGACAGAAAAATGAATTTCTAAACTGGAGTAAACATCTAAATTTAACAGAATCCCTTTACCATGCCTCATGTACTCCCTTTCTTCAAAGTCAGTAATCCCTCTGGGAAACAACAGATTTAAAAACCAATTGCAAGATACGTTGGGATATAGAGAGGTATTTATCATGTTGAAGCAGTAAACTGTAATAGCTTCTGCTAAAAATAAAAGTTTGAGAAGGGGTATTAAATGTGATTAAATTTTTAATCCCTAATGGTTAGGCTTCAGACATGGCTTTTACTAGGAAAGAGATCTTGTTTTCCATCCCAGAAAAGATTTTCTGTGCACTCCACAAAAGGTTTCTTCCAACCTTTGGAGCCACTCATGGTTACAAAATGCTGGATCAGATTAGCATCTCACCATGCATATGCTGTTTTTGAAGTGATGATAAATGCAAACAGCTCAAACAAAACCTGTGTAGTTATTTTAGACTTAAATTCTTAAGGCTAGCAGATTTACTTCTAAAAAAATTCCTTTCCCTTTTCTTCTTACGATTTTCTTGTCTCCATTATTCTGCCATTTTTGCCATGACACACCAGATCATTTTGAAGAAAACACACAGACATTCAAAAGAGCTGCAGAGACAACAGTTTCCTTCTCACATAATTTCTGGATGTCTGGGTCTGCTCAACTCTCAGCGCCAGGAAACAAAGGCCTGTTCTTTCTCTCAAAAATTGTTTTAGACTTTTTTCAGTTTTATGCAGAAGCCAAGTGATTCTGTCTACATGGTTTTAGGATCTTTATAAAAATATATATATATTCAGAAACTACTGCAAAATCAACATGGAAGAAAAACAATGTAATAATAATATACACATGTGTGTTGTTTTAACAGCCTCTCCTAACTGAAACATAATTTGCATTTTTATCATAATAGAATACTGGAAAAACTGATGTAGTAGTGATGGTTGTCACCTTACAAAACTGCTAAACCGCTTCCTTAAATTAGGTCTCTACCTAAGAGCTCTAACACAGGGGATTTGGAGTCTGCTTCACTTGCATGTTTTGAGAAACTGCATACAGAAATCAATAGTTTGAGTTAGTGGTTCATGATTTATTTTGGGGTTTTTTGGTAAGAGAAGATCACTGTCAAACATCAGAGTATGCATACGACAGGTTAACTGAAACACAGAAAATGGCATTCTTCAGCACAGTGTCATGGATAGGAAGAGACTGCTCACCGTGCCCTGCAGGCCACACTTCTCAACATCTCTGTAATTAAGCCCTGGAAATGATTGCCAAACTCAGGGATCTGAGTCACCTCAGGAAAATAAGATACTAGGATAATTTCAAATACCTTAGGGGAGAGAAAAAAAAACGTAGAGGAAGAGGTGGGGTAACTGCATTTTCTTTTATTTCTTAAGTAACGATACATAGTAGAAAATCTCAGGAAGTTGATTAATGCTAGATACCAGAAAAAGATCAGAATTGCAGCTAGCTTTGAAGACCCTTCTTTAAACAAGGAACAGCATCCAAATTCCTTAATTCCTGAATTCCTTAAGCATTTACCTTAGGCTCTAACTAGAAATTCATGCCCCTGAATCCTAAAAATCCCAAGAAAAATCACCCAACAAAAGATTCTGCCTTAATTTTTTTCAGCAACCTGAATAATTTAGCTTTCATTAAGCCTCAAAACAGCACCTGACTTTTTTTTTCTTTCAGCGGGATAAATTTAATTACTTTTTCTATGCAAGGATCCTATTCCAAAATGAGCATTAGCCACAAATTGCTGGGAATATCCTCACCACTATATAAGAGATGCTATAATGCGTACTCAAATCTCAGTGGGTGGAAGCCTTACTCATAAGGTTGCCCCACCCAGATACACAGGCTGACAAGCCTGTATCCAGCCAAATGAGACAATGTGTTTGGAACATCATATTTAAAACCTAAGAATTCGATCAGTTTTACTCATGTAGGAAGTGTAAGGAAGTAATTCGACTGCTGTTTAGGCTTTGGTTTTACCAGTAAAGCAACAATGTCAACTGAACCACTCCAGGAGTGCCTAACTCTCAGGTATTAACCTTAAAGTTTTGTCAGTACAATTGCAAAGTTATAATCACCCTGAGACTCTCCTCATATTGTGCGCTCAGCTCAGCCAGATATCACTTAAACTACATCATTAACTATGAGATTTCTGGCTCAGTTTGCAGCTACAATTGTCAGATCATGGCCATGGCTGTTTCATCCTCCGCTCCTCTCCTGGTCTCCCTTCAAGAGAGCTGATGATGTTTTCGGTGATGCAGAAGCTATCGTCAAACCTCTGCTTGCTAGGAATGTGTAACAGAAGAGGACTGTCAAAGAAGCCAAAAGGCAAACTCACCAAAGCATCCACCCATCTTGCCTCCCTCCTCCTCTCTCAGCTCTGAAGTGTTCATAAACCCAAACACATCAACCACTGACAAGCTTTAAGAGGCTTAAATCATCATCAGAAGCAAAAAGCTTCAGGATATTGGCCCTATCCTAATATTCAGGATATTAGTCTGTTAAACTGGGGAGGGGGAACAACACCACCCTATTACCTCATGCCGCTTAATATTCCTTTAGACTACATGCTCTGTGATCTTCAGCCCAGATTCCAACTTGGGTGTGGATGTAACACTACAGCACTGGTAGAAATTCATCCTGGAAGTATTATGTCCACAAGGAAAGCAATTTAACGGCATTTGGACATGGATTACAGGTATAAAAAAAAATAAAAAATAAATATGAGCATTTGCCTAATTTAACTTTATAGTCATGAAACTCTGCTGTTGGGACTCTTACTATGGACTTGGAAGCAGCAAACCAGCTCCCCAAATTAACTGAAAAAAGCTCTAGCACCTTTTCTGTACTTGGATTATGAAGAAATCTTGGTAATTCCAGATAACCTGAAATCTTCAGGTTGAGCTGCAAAACAGACATATCTATCTAGATATACATATATACATACATATATGTACATGCAAATGCATTTATGAATATGCATTTACAGCACATAGATCTTTCTTGCATACTAAAATTCCGTGCAAATAATTTCAAACATGTAATTTAAGCATTCAGAGCATTAAATACCCAGTGGGTAATATGAATGGAAGTACAAAAGACAGATTCTTAGATGAGGTTACACCAAAGTGTACCAGGGGGGTTTCCTCCTTATGGCAGGGGTTGAAAGTAGATGATCATAGAAGTACAGTATGGTTTGGACTGGAAAGGACATTAAGACCATCTAGTTTCAAGCCCCCTGCCATGGGCAGGGATGCCTCTCCCTATACCAGGTTGCTCAAAACTCTGTCCAACTTGGCCCTGAACGCCTCCGGGGATGCAGCAGCCACAGCTTCCCTGGGCAACTTGTGCCAGTGCCTTACCCATTCTCTTAAAGGATGTCTTAATGATCTTAAAGGTCCCTTCCAACCTAAACCATTCCATGATTCCACGATTTCAGGAAGACGGGTAGCAGAATTAGGGAAGTCACAATTGCTATTTCATGCAGTACTGTACTTGATATTTGATATACCTGTGTGCAAATAGTACATAGAGAACTAACCTCTACTATTACAGTGCTACTACAGATTTTTCAGATCTCAGATAGCAATAAAACACAATGAAAATAAGAGCTGTAGTGTTACGTGCAATCTGAAGCTAACAGGAATGACAGGAATTCAGGCTGCTGATATGGAGAACCAACCATACAGGAGCTGCAGAGATGCAAGTCCGTTTGTATGATGCATGTGAAAAATAAGCCATCAAAAAGTACTGATAGTTCTTCCTAGTTCTGCCAAGTTAAGATACAAGTTTAAATAAATTACTGTAAAAGAAGGCTGCAATGGTAACGTACATCCACATATAGCAGCCTTCCAGCACCTAAAGGGACCTACAAGAAAGGTGGAGAGGGGCTTTTTACAAGAGCAGGTAGGGATAAAACAAGGGAGAATGGCTTTAAACTGGAGAAGAGTAGATTTAGATTAGATGAGGAAGAAGTTCTTCCCTGTGAGGGTGGTGAGACACTGGCACAGGTTGCCCAGAGAAGTTGTGGCTGCCCTCCCCCGGCAGTGTTCAAGGCCAGGTTGGATGGGGCTTGGAGCAACCTACGCTGGTGGAAGGTGTCCCTGCCTGTGGCAGGGGAGGTGGAGCTAGATGATCTTTAAGGTCCCTTCCAACCCAAACCATTCTGTGATTCTATTAAATAATGAATAATTTTATATTTGAACCAGCAAGAACTATTAAACATAGGACAAATGGCACAACTGGCACAGGAGGAAGTTGGCATTTGCTTTTCAGCTGGTGGTTTCTGTTGCTGGATCAGGAAGCTTTGAGGAAATCCACACCTCGTGTACAGCAGGGCAAACTCTGAACTCTCAACTTCAGAGTTGTTGCATTGGCTCCCAAGATAACAGTATGATCTCAGACTGCACAGATATTGCCTGAAACCATCAGATATGTTAAGACTCTAAGTGAAAGAGGGGGAATAATAAGGTAGTAAAAGGCACTAAATGTAGGCTCTTACTAGGATTAAGGATTAGAGCAGATTAAACAGATTAAAATAGTACACAAGAGGTTATCTAATACCCAGACAATGAGAAGGCAGAAGCTGTAAGGGCTAAAGAGACATTTGTAGATACATTCAATCTTGAAGCAGTCAAAGATAAGATGCCGAAGTTTGACTTGCTTTTTTGTGAGAAATTTAGCTTTCAAACACAAAGTCTTCTGTGATGTGAGCCATCTAAAGGGGGCAAGTTTAAGATACCAGCCTCTCCACACCAGATATTCTCACATTTCCCAAGTCGGCGATCCTTCCAGTCGCACACTGGTCTTATTTCAAGAGACACAAATGCTTCTCAGCTGAGTAGCGGAAGCTGCAAACACCATAAAAAAGCAGAACTCCCTACAAAAGGGGTCACGTAGCCCTCTTCAGATCAGGTGAGTTAAATGGTTTTGAGACCTGTTCCTGCACCATTTTTCAGTGATCTGTACATTCTGCCTCAGTAGACGAGAGTGCTATTTTTCCACATCTACAGAAAATTTAGCTAGCTTCATTTGAGCAAAATGAAGCAATGTAACAGATCAAAATCTAAGACAACTGGCTTTTCAAGCAAAACTAGAAAGCACTGCTCATTCAGCGTAAGTACCAAAAAGAAGGTTCTTATTACCAACATAGATGAAAAACCTAAAAAACTGTGCAGAGATAGAAAAATAGTAGAAAAGACTCCAAGCTACATCTAAGGATCATCCTTAAGATTTTGGGCAGACCAGAGGAATTGAGGTCCAAAACTGTGACTTTATACATAAACTTAGGAGTTGCCTATGAAACCATAGACTGTCTCAAGTGTCACCCATGAGCCCTAACAGCATTCCTCTGTCTACAGTCAGGAAAGCAACTGTCGTTACAGGCACCAGCAGTCACGACAAAACCTCACAAAAATTCAGAAAACAGGTGACATTTCACTGCCACTCAAGCATTTCAATCCAGCCAGCCTCGCACAAACCAGCCTCAGGATCCTCAAAAGGAAAACCTGAAGAAGTTCCCACTCACACTCCTCCCTTTTAATTTAAAACAATAAAAGCCTACTGGTGAAACGGCTGTTCAGGAAATACAAGTCCAAAGTTCAGTTCTCTCGTCAGCTTGTAATGAACTTTAAAGTCTTAATTAATCACCCAGAAGAGAGCTGTAAAACTAAGAAATCAACCACCATTTATATAGCACCCTCTTTTCTCCTGGCAACACCATGTCAGCAACCCTGCCCTTTAACTGCTTCCTGTTCAGTGTGCTCCCCTCATACTTAAAGCCCTGAAGTAACCTTGAGACCAGTATCTACAGAGAACCTATTATGTTGCATGGAAAAGATAAGTTGCACTGTGTTAGCAGTCATACTCTTTCTTGTTTTCATAAAAGAATAAACTCAAGGAATAAAGGCTTGTGTTAAGGACAGCAAAGAGATATAGATTAGATATTCTTAGAGGTTGGGTTTAGTTTTTTGTTTTGTTTGGCAAGACAAGTATTTCTGATTTAAAAACCTGGCCATTTAAAATCAAAAGTTCAAAGTGCAGCCAGATACTGCACCTGCAGTCACAGGATTTTCTGTCAGCATTTTATGTTGTTTCAAAGTCTGTTTAAAGACAATTCTTTCCTGTTGTTCCATATCAAAGAGTTAACTACGAAAGGCTAAGAAATGGTTTTGGTGGTGTATATCACTAGTTAGCACAGTGCTCATGTATCTCCATTCTCTAAGTTCTCCTCACTTACAAGCTCCTACTACAAAAATCTGAGTGATCATACAAAGCAGGCCATCCTGGAAGGAGTCATTAAATGTACAGGGAAAGACAGAGGAAAAAAAAGTTTATTTCTAGCTCACTAGGGCCAAATCCTCCGAGGTCTTTAGGCATAGAGGTTCCATTTACTTTAGCAGATCACACACTTAATGCTTGCTGCTGCATTTAGCATCTGGGCTCTCAGCCTCACCCTCTTTAGGTACATTAACAACTGCCATAATTTAAAGAACCAATTTTATTGCTACATTATATTTTTCCTTGTACTCTGTGACTTAATTGCTAGTAATTATATTTTTAAAACAAGGTTTACTGCTACCATACCAGGCATAGATAGTTCTTGCTCAATTGGCTTAATACACCGGCAAGGGTTGCAGAACCATGTGAATTTACTGCATCAATAATAGAATGTATTTTCATATTCTGGTTCATATTTTACATTTCTCATTGATACACTGAAACTAGCAAGAGAAAACGTATAAAATGCAGCTTTGTCATTACCTGTTACTTTCATATACCTGTTTGGCTAGATGATAGCTACTCAAAACGTTTCAGACACAGAAAGTTTAAACTAACAGTCCAGACCTGATACATCTGATCAAGAGAGCCTCTCCTCTGTATTAGGGTAAAGTTTGTTGCATGCTCCTCTTTGGTATATAGCTAGAGTAACAGAAAAAGCTAACTCATTGAATTTTAGCTTGAGAACAAGATGTTCTTGTGCCCTCTTCAAATGCTGTTGACAAACCTACAGACCAGCAACAGTAGCCCTTTAGCCATGCGCCACATACCCATCTCCCAACCAGTTACACCTTTTTTTCATTACTAAAATGGAGGTTTCTGACAAATTTTTCCATGGCATTACCTGGAAATGGCCTGAAATTGAAATACTAAGTAATTATGGTCTTGGGTAGTAGCTAAACATATTCAAGTAATAATTCACTATAAGATCTAACAACGTAAGCCTGGTTCTGCCCTCTCTAAATAAAAACTGTAAGCTTCTAGGCATGCTTTTATGTATGCTTCCAGAGTGAAAAGTATGGTTGAATACCACCCTCAAGTTAAGTACTATCGCAGCTGCTACAGCAGACTACTCTTACTCCTGTTTTATAGAATTTTGAGAGATAAAGGTCTGAAAGTTGGTTGTGGACTTTGTATATGCCAACCTGGTAACCTTGCACTTGACAATTAAGAGACAGTGAGGTCTTATACTTCTTCCTAGACCACTGATGCTTCACTTACATATCTGCTACTTCGCATCTGAATTCTGGACATGCAGATGTCAGACATCAGCATCTTTTCAGTTTCAAGTACAGGACACCCATACGATGCACCACGTTTGCTGCATGCCTAAACGAAGATATGCACGGATCTGTACTTATGGGGCAGCTTCAAGCCAAGAAATTCAAAGTTCCAAAAGTAATAGAACAGCCTTATCTAAATAACTTATTTACACTTAACTTTCAAATTAGCCTTTTTTAAAAAAAAGCTTTATTAGAATATTCATCTCCTCCCTCCTGGAGCTATTTAAGGTTTTTGCTGCTTAGTGTTGTCTCAGCACCGTAAAATTAATACTGACAACACAACAAGAAGCATGCAGAAGTCCCAGAACTGGATGTGGTCCCTACAGTTAAATGAGTGTATGCCTGCCTTTTCCCTTTGTACCAGGAACTGCAAAGTGATGTGGAGTCCTTTGGAAATAAACAAACGTGTGGGAATGAGGGAGAATGAGAAGTATCCAGGAGTCCCTCACAAAAACTCCCACTGACTTCAGAAGGGCTAGGATCCTACCCACGGTTAGGTATCAAAGTCCCACAGTCTGGAAAGGGAGAAGAAGCGCCTAAGAAGCAAAACTTTGTTGTGAGAGGTTGAACAGTTGGAGCCCAGACCTCTCCGGAGGAGGGCATTCCACAAGCCTTAGGAAAGGGCGGCAGGGGCTCCTGCCAAGTTAAGTACCTTGTAACTGAGCTGAGAGGGACTCTTGGTGCTGCTGGTACTTGAGCGCCGTGGCCTCAGCCTTCCTCAGCTGGCCCTGCAGCTCGTAGTAGAGCATCGCCCCGTAGAGGAAGCCGAACACCACAGTCAAGAGCAGGAGAGTCTGGAAAATCCGCTTCTGTTTTCGGGAGCACATCCCGTTGCCCATGTCCCCGGCGGGGTCCAGAGGCTCCCCGCCCCTCACGGCTTAGCAGCGGGCTGCTGGAGGCGCCGGACGACGAGGCGGCGACATCGGAGGCCCCGGGCCCGCGCCGGGAAAAGGAGGGAGGGAAGGGAGGAGGGCCCGGCCGAGCGTCTCAGTCC
>NW_009943087.1:12882-24746 GCF_000696875.1 Nestor notabilis | reverse complement strand
CCCTTTTATCTTACGTCACTTTCACTGTCCCTTTTCCCTTCCTCTTTCTCCTCCCCTTCCCTTTTTACTTCCTCTTCCCTTTTCTCTTTCCCCTTACCTTTTTCCTTTCCCTTCTCTTTCTCCTTCCCTTTTTCCTTTCCCTTCCCTTTTCCTTTCCTCTTCTTCTTTCCTTCCCCCTTCCCTTTTACATTCCCCTTCCCTTCCTCTTCCCTTTTCCTTTCCTCTTCCACTTCCCATTCCCTTTTCCTTCCTCTTCCTTTTATTTCATTCTCTAATTCACTATACAGAAATTCTGTGTAGTAAATGTTTAGCTAATCTCATGATAAGCCTCACAGAACACATTTTATTATTCTGACATGGAACCGTCCTTAAGTAAAATATGCACTTTTCCCACCTTTACTTGTTTACAGAAAAGCTGTACTAGTATTCTTCTGGTTTTCCTGAGGTTCTACATCTGTGTGCTCTCTCTTTTCTAGATGCATGTTGGAAAGATTGAAACCAAATAAGAGGGTGAAGGACAAGCCTCGGTATTTCATTAGCTCAGGCTGCCTCTCTTCTGGAGACTGTATTTTTCAATCCAGTCTGAATCTTCTCTGCTTTTAAGCACAGGCAACACTCATACCTGACTTTTGTTTAAGGTGGGAAGCAAACCACTTGAATGTATATTCTCTGTTTCTTCCTACATGAGCCAGGTTAAGATGTATGGGGAGATATATCTTTCCTTCTATCTTCTGTTTCAAGAGGAAATAACATGGGGATTCAACAATAAATTTAGTGTTAAAGCTTCCATTTTTGTGACACTGGCATAGGGCATGTCTGCAACAAGTCACTCCCATCAATATCAACATTACTTTTTGTGATCTAATAATTTTACACATTGCTGGCATTGGCAGTAATTAATGAGAGACAAAAAATATTCTTTTGTTTTGTTTTGTTTTAAGTTGAACATGGGGTTACTTGAGGCTTTTTTTGGGGGGAGGATATCAATAATCTTTTTGTTGCACAATTCTTCCATTTAATTATCTCTGAAAAACTGTCTTTAAAATTGAAGCCTATTAAATAATTTCAGATGAACTCCTTTGCAAGTCTTTATTAAGGTGTTAACATGTTTATGCTCAGAAATCTTACTTAAAATAGTCTTTCTAAATTCCATTTTCTTGAATAAGAATACTACTTGAATATACTACTTGAATTTCCTATTTACCTGTAAAAACAACTAAAAAATACTATGTGTGTGTAAGCATATTTTACCAGTACCTAGGTAAATAGATATGTTTACTGATGTATTATTACATATTTATATACATGAGACATAAAAATACTTCTTTTCGTTAATCTATCTCTCTAATCTACGTACGAGACATAAAAATACTTCTTTTCATTAATCTATCTCTCTATCTAATCTACGTACCTACTTACTTGCCCATATGCCCACCCACCTGTATTTATCTATATATACCTGTATACCTATCTGTATTTTAGGGTCCAGATATGCCTGTTGGAGTTAAGAAAAGAAAGATAAGTTTGTTGCTTTCGAAAATTAAAGAACATGAGGGGAACAGATAAGGGAGAATAAGAAGAGTTAGGTTTCAACATGTGACATATTTATTTTTCTCAATTAACTTAGAAAATTAGAGAAATTATCTATAGTTTTGATTCCTATAATCATTTACTCAATTTTCATCTAGCCTCAAAGGGAAAAATCACCACAGTTATCATCTGGTGAATTTTTGGGTTGAAACAGTGTTATCCATTTTACACAAACTTCTAACTCTCAAATGAGTTTCTGAGGGAACTGGTAGATCAAGTTGCTAAGCCACTATCCATCATATATGGGATGACATGACAGTCTGGTGAAGTTCCCACTCACTGGAAAAGAGGCAATATAATCCCATTTTTAAAAAGGGAAATAAAGAAGACCAAGGGAATTACTAGCCAGTTAGTCTCAACTCTGAGACTTAGCAAGATTATGGAGCAGATCCTCCTGGAAACTATGTTAAGGCACATGTAAAATAAGGAGGTGACTGATGACTGCCCACATGCCTTCACTAATGACACGTCATGCCTGAAAAATTTGGTGGCCTTCTACAATGGGGCTATGGTGGTGTTGGATAAGGGAAGAGCAATGGTTGTCATCAACCTGGCCTTGTGAAAAACATTTGACACTGTCCTGCATGACATCCTTGTCTCTAAACTGGATTTGATGGACCATTCACTGGATAAGGAATTAGCTGGAAGGTCATACTCAGAGACTTGCAGTAAACAGATCAATGTCTTGAGTGACATGTTTTAGTGTGTGGTGTCTCTCCCTGCCCATGGTAGGGGGGTTGGAACTAGATGATCTTAAGGTTCTTTCCAACCCTGACTGTTCTATGATTCTATGATTCTATGTTTAAGTGGAGACCAGTGACAAGTGGTGTTCCTCAGGAGATGGTTTCGACCAGTGCTGTTCAACTTCTTTGTCAGCAACATGGACAGTGGGATTGAGTGCACCCTCAGCAAGTTTGCCAATGACACCAAACTGTATACTGAAGACAAGCCTTGACAGGCTTGAGAGTTGAGCCCATGCGAGTCTCATGAAGTTCAACAAGGCCAAGTACAAGGTACTGCAGCTGGACTGGGGTAATCCCAAGCAAAAACACAGGCTAGGTGGAGACTGGATTGAGAGCAGCCCTGAGGAGAAAGACTTAGGAATGTTGGTTGATGAGAGCTGTCAGTGTGTTCTTGCAGCCCAGAAAGCCAACCAGATGGAGGGCTACATCAAAAGAAGCATGACCAGCAGGTCAAGGGAGGTGAATCTCCCCCTCTACTCCACTCTTCTGAGACCCCACCTGGAGTATTACATTCAGCTCTGGGGCTGTCAACCAAAGAAGGATGTGAATCTGCTTGAGCAAGTCCAGAGGAGGGCCACAAAGATGGTCAGAGGATTGGAGCACCTTCTCTATGACAGCAGGCTGAGAGAGTTGGAGTTGTTAAGCCTGGAGAAGGCTGTGGGGAGACCTTATAGCAGCCTTCCAAGTACCTAAAAGGGGCCTGCAAGAAAGCTGGAGAGGGACTTTTTATGAGGGCCTGTAAGGACAGGACAAGGGGTAATGGCTTTAAACTGAGAGAGGGTAGATTTAGATTAGATATTAGGAAGAAATTCTTTACTGTGAGTTTAGGGACACTGGAACAGGTTGCTCAGAGAAGTTGTGGCTGCACCATCACGTCTGATGGGGCTTTGAGCAGCCTGGTCTAGTGGAAGGTGTCCCTGCTAACAGTGACAGGATTGGATCTGTAAGGTCCCTTCCAACTCAAACTATTCTTTTATTCTGATTATATAAGCAATTGGTATAATGATTTTAAGGAAACAAGGGAGAAAATTATATTCTGGTGAGAATTATCAGGATGTTAAGGTCCATTCAGGGTGAATAAATGTTGGCCCTTGTCTGCTCTGAAAAAGAGGACTTTATTACACAACCTGAGGCTAGGAATAGATTGATCTGGCCTTGGTCTGAAGTATATACAGATGAGCTCACTTACAAAAGGTCGATCTAAATTCATGATTTAATATGCAGTTTAAGAACAGGGAATGTAGCCCTCACATCCTTTCCAGATGGCACTGAAGGCTACAGCCTTTAATCGAAGAAGTACATGGAGACTGAAAAGTGAATTTTGCTGTTGCCAAGTTGTGTACTCTTGATCCATGTAATGACTAGCAATGACAGCTTTGTGCCAATGAAATGAAATTCAGTCAACACAGTCGGTGGAAAGAACACAACTTTCTGTCTCTACAGAAATTCGTTGTGCATGTTGCAGTAAAAATATGCTGTAAATGGTGGGGTTTGTTCCCATCGTCTTTCAGAAACATTTATCCTACTTCTGATGTTGTTGTTAGCGTTCAGTCACCTTTAATTCACATTTAGTGTGCTTGCAACTGTAGCAGTATTACTAATCTTGATGTTATAGTTGAGCTTTCTATGCAATTGTGATCTCCAAAATAAAGAAACACTTTTAAAGAGATGGCTAGTATGTAATTTTAATCTCAGATTTTTATCAAATATACTTGTAAGAGAAATGGAAGACAATTCTGCGATTTCCAAGAGTGATTTCTACATCCTCTTGTTTTTAAGGGATACCCAAGACCATTGCTTTCAAGTTCAGAGATACAGTAAAGTAGTTTTAGCTTTATAAACACTGATAATCTACACTGTAGGTCCTATACAGATTTCATCTGTGAGGACCAAACAAAACATGCTGTAAGAAAAGAGTCAGAGATGTACATTTCACACTAAGTGTGTCAGAAGATGGCAGGAGTAGAAAGGTGTCAGGAATAGTCCCCATGAATCTCTCCAAGATAGAAGTTCAGTGTAATATTAAAGCACAAGCTTAATTTTTAAGTAGCAATCCATGTTTAAAAAAAAATCTCCTACTTTAACTGTTAGTTTAGTTACATAAGATAGTGAAAAATAATCACAAGAACAGAAGTGTGGTTTTAATCTCCTTTGAAATCACAGCTGAAAACCTGTTTAAATTAAACCAACAGCTAATAGGTTTGTTTTAATAGTACTTCTATTTACTTTCATGCTACTATTCTTAAAAGGAAAATGTGGATTTGATCATATCAATACTTATAATAGTGCAAACATGTTTTCCAAAATATATTGTGGAAGCCCTATAAATATAGATGTGAAAATGTGGGACGTTCTTGATACTAATAGAAGCAAGGGTATGATTGAAGTGGGATTGACAGGCTTTTCTTGTCTTTCAGTTATTTGACCAAAACACAGACTTTGCATGATATACTGATAGCAAAGATTTTACCAATTCTGTGTGTATTCCTGAAGCTGTCAACTATAAACTTTTCCCCTCCAAAATATTAAAATAACATGTTCAAGTGTGCTTGCAGAAATAAATTCTCTGGTGCCCTTGAGTACTTTTGAAAATTGCAGCCACATATGGTTAGGCATAAATATGTCTTGCAAAAAGAACCTCATTCATAATTGCTGTAGATCTCTTTTTCATTTGGTTCTTTGAAAATGCTGCTCTTCTGATACCAGGTTTTAGTCCAATGCAAACTCAATCAAGGTGTTCAGTTTCCTAGGAAATTCTAAACCCACTGTATTTCAGAAGCAAAATACAATCCCTAGATTTTGAGTCTCCTGAGAAAAAGTTCATTTTTTTTTATTTGTATCATTGACTACGAATGTGCTTCCTACCATTTCTGAATTCGTTAGTTATTTTCATATTTAAAAAGTTTGGAAACATTTCTACAAACTATTTATCTATTAGTTTAGCAGCCAACAAAAGAATGGCTTGTCTCCACCAAGAGTACCAATGAGCTAGGATCAGGACCCAGATAGAAATGTGTTAAGTAAATAATTTTTTATGTGTGAGTCAGAAATTCTCAAATGACATAGTAATTATAACATAGGGGACAATAAAGGGAACCAATGGGGGTTTTCTGGGGCCAGTTCTGCTTATTAAACTGGAAGATTCTGAGTAGCTGAGTAGCACAAATAGCTCTTCAGTAAGGCTAGACCATGGCTGAAGCAACTAGGTATTCTTCCTTGTCCCAGTGTAAACAGAAAAAATGAAAACACTTTGGATATTCCAGAAGACATTATAGTTTGATGACTGGGGCATTCTCCAAAAGACATTGTCTTTCTAACAGCTTCTTCAACCACAGGATTCCAAATGCACTTGGACTTGTGATTTCTTGAATGCACATCACCTGATGGGTAGGGTTTGGGCTGAGGTTTAGGACACTTCTACTGAATACAGATCTGTTGTTTGTCCATGTCTCATTTATAACTTCAGATGTGCAGTCATCTTTCTCTCCTATTTCCTTTTTTTAAAATATTTTTTTTTATTTCCTTTGTAGTTTGGGATGGTCTTTATTGTGTATGTGTGTGGTGTGGCTTTTGGCTGCACATTTTTTTGCATTCTTTCCACCTTTGTGATGTTTTGGTAAAGGTGCATTGTCATTCCAATTGGTATCTCAGAAACACTAGGCATCGTAGAATCATAGAATAGTTAAGGTTGGAAAGGACTTTAAGATCATCTAGTTCCAAACCCCCTGCCATGGGCAGGGACACCTCGCACTAAACCATGTTGCCCAAGGGCTCTGTCCAACCTGGCCTTGAACACTGCCAGGGATGGAGCATTCACAACTTCCTTGGGCAACCCATTCCAGCACCTCACCACCCTCATTGTAGAGAACTTCTTCCCTATATGTAATCTAAACTTCCCCTCTTTAAGTTTAAACCCATTACCCCTTGTCCTAGCACTACAGTCCCTACTGAAGAGTCCCTCCCCAACATCCTTATAGGCCCCCTTCAGATGTTATACATCATGATGACTGCATAGCTGATTGCCTCTTTGCTACCATTTAAAAGTAAAGCCCATTAATAATTTATCTTTAGGATAGCTCTTTTTCCTTTGGTCAGTTGAGTTTAAACACATTTCACAATAAATGTTTCTCAATGGCTGATAGGTACTTTTTCAGAGTGTGTGTTTGCTCACATAATGGTACTTTGAAAACTCTGTCCTGCATATATATATGTTGTGAAAATTACACACAACTTTTTTTTTAAATACAAAAAAAGGTGTTTGTCATGATTAGGACATATTTGACTCTTGAATACTAGCTTCTTGCTTTATCCTATACATGTACAAAGGATCTACTACTTTGTTTTAGATGTACCTACCTTCTGAATGTTTAGAAATATCTACCATTCAGGATGTAGGATTTAAATGCAGTTCTATCACTTATTTAGCTGGATCTGGTGTCCATATTTTATCAACAGTAAATTAAATTCCCATTAAATTTGCTGCTAAAAAAAGAGTTACCATCCTATTGAAATCCAATTAAACATGCATCACATTTGATGGATATAATGAGAACAACTGGAGAGGGTAAGGGGTTCAAAACACTATAGCTAGAAAAATGTCACTGAAATGCTAAATGAAAAAAGAAACCCCATACAATGTGCATAGAATATATCTGTTTATGAAAAATCTTGCTGTTTACAATTATTTTAATACATCAGCTTCATGCTTTTGGTTGTTGAACAGAACTAATGCACTTACTGTCATAATTTATAGTGAGGTTAGACTTTTGGCCTTGCTCATTCTGAAAAGCAAAAAATAAAAGGTTTTCTATTTCAGGATAAATTTTGCAAGCATGAAAAGGAAAAAGGAATTGGCTGAATTCATTTGTGCAGTACAAAGACATGCACTGCTAACATCAGAAAATCACAGAGGTCAAGAAAATTATTTCACAGTAAAGGATGTGAGATCTGATATGAAATGAGGAACTTCTGCACTAAGCCTTCTAAGGTTTGTTTCTGGCACTTGAGTACTTTTAGAAAAGAAGAGAAGGTTTTACCACCCAATGAAACAATGATATCCTTGAGAAAGCATCAGGCAAATGTCCAGTTGAGTTGAAACCTGCCTTTGCCTAAGCTGTATTTTCAAAAATTTGAAATCATAAGGTTAGACAGACAATAACAAGGAGAAATTCTTAACCTGTGAATGGATTCAATATGATTTGATTTCAACAGTAGTTTTGGGCTTTGTTTGTTTGTTTGTTTGTTTTTCAGCCAAGGAAAGTACAAATGATATTTTAAGCAGTTATTGTAATATTATTGGTAAGACTGGGACAAGTCACGTGCTGCTACAAAACTTTAACTCTATTACACTTGCGGAGGTGAGTAGCTCCGGAGAGGACGCCTTCAACCCCGGGGCGGGGGGAAGCACAGCACCCAGGAGCCTCAGTTCTGAGCGGCAAGAGCCCCCGCGGGAGCCTCCAGCCCCCGCCAGGCCTTGCCTAGGCGCCGCAGCTCCGCTGAGGTGAGCAGAGACTCAGAGGGGGCGGTGCCAGGAGGGACGGCACCGCCCGCAGCGGGTAAAACACCGCCCCAGGGAGCGCGGGCGAACAGGGCAGGTTGCGTACGCAGGTGAGCGCAAAGGGACCAGTGCCCCGGCAGGCTGCAGAGGTGAGCTCAGCCGGCGATCACGGAGACAGTGCTCTAGGATGGCGTCCTTTCAGCAGAAAACAAAGAAAAAGTGCTCTCTGCTGGCCAGGAAGAGAGGTGACTCAGGCAAGAGTCCCTTATAAACATGCAGCTGTCCAGGCGTCTGGCCGTAGTGAGCGCCAGAGCCAATTGGCAATGTTAGATGGTGGCTGTGTAGCATGTCAGCAGGTTGGTGATTTGCTCTGCATGGTGGCAGAGCTATGGGAAGTGGTTGAACAGCTAAGGAACATAAGGGAATCTGAGGAGGAGATTGAGCAGTGGACCCGCTCTCTACCATCCCTGAGAAATGCAAGCCAGCCACCCAAACCAAAAGAACTTCAGGATCCGCTAGCTTCTTGCCATCAGGCAGATGGAAAGAAGGAACCTAGGAGACAAGCGAGGTTGGAAACAGGTTGCTTCTAGCAGTAGACGGCGTATTACCCCCCAGCTTGTGTCACCTTCCCAATTATTCCTTAACAATAGATACGAAGCCCTGGTACTTGAGGATCAGGAAAGTGAGGAAGATGATGACAAGGAATCATCCAGGTTAGAAGAATTCCCACAGAAAAGTCAGAGAACACCTTGTTCTGTGACCAGCTGCACTAAAAAAAGGAGTGGTGGTGATTGGAGACTCCACCCTCAGAAGAAGAGAGGGCCCCATATGCCAGCCTTACCAGACTCACAGAGATGTCTGCTGCCAGGGTAAGGGGCATCACCAGAAAACTCACTCATCTGGTACAGCCCTGTGATTACTATCCCTTATTAGTCTTCCAGGTGGGCAACGAGTAAATCTCTTCAAGAAGCCTGAGGGGACACAAGAAGGACTTCAGGGCCTTGGGCGACTGGTTCAGGGTTCAGGAGCCCAAGTAGTGTTCTCATCCCTCCTGCCAGTTGCAATCAATGAGAATGGTAACATCAGAAAAATCACATTAATTAATACCTGGCTCCAGGACTGGTGCCAGCATCAGAATATTGGGGTTTTGACCATGGGTCAGTCCATACAGCACCGGGCCTGCTGGTGGCAGATGAGGTACGCCTATCCCAAAAGGGGAAAGGATTCTAGCCCAGGAGCTATCGGGGCTTATAGAGAGGGCTTTAAACCAGGTTTGAAGTGTTAAAGGGGTAACACAAGGCTTACAGACATGAGCCACAGGGTAGCGTACCACTGTTGGAGTCCAGATCCACAGGGCAACTTAAATGCATTTATGCTGATGTCCACAGCATGGGCAGCAAACAGGAGGAGCTGGAAGCAATTGTGCAGCTGGGAAATCATGACAGTCGCCACCACAGAAATGTGGTGGAATGATTCACATGATTGGAGTGCTGCAGTGGGTGGCTACAGGCTCTTCAGGAGGGATAGGCAAGGAAAAAGAGGCAGTAAGGTTGCATTGTATGTCAGGGAGTGCATTGACTGCCTTGAACTCAATGTTGTGAGTGAGAAGGCTGAATGTCTGGTTGAAGATCGGGGGAAGACCAACCAAACTGATATCCTAGTAGGAGTCTTTTATAGACCACGCAGCCAGGATGAAGCTACAGATGAAGTGTTCTTCAAACAACTGGGAAAAGTTTCAGATCTCATGCCCTTGTCCTCGTGGGGGACTTCAACCTACCAGATGCCTGCTGGAAGTAGAAGACAACAGAGAGGAAACAGTCCAGAAGGTTCTTGGAGGTGTGGAAGATAACTTTCTGACTGTCCTATGTTCAGCTATAGCAGTCATTTTTTATTCTTCTTAGTAGCTGGTGCAGTGCTGTGCTTTTGACTTTCAGCCTGGGAACAACGCTGATAACACCGATGGTTTTAGCTCTTGCTAAGTAATGTTTACTCTGACCAAGGACTTTCTCAGTCTCATGCTCTGCCAGGGACGACGAGAAGCCAGGAGGAAGCAGAGACAGGACACCTGACCCCAACTAGCCAAAGGGGTATTCCATACCACAGCACATCATGCCCAGTATATGAACTGGGGGGAGTCACCCGGAAGGCCCAGATCGCTGCTGGCATCAGACTGGGTATCAGTCAGCAGGTAGTGAGCAATTGTATGTATCCTCTCCCCTTGTTATTTCCGTTATCATTATTATTATAATAATAATGGTGTTGGTAGCAGTAGTGGTTTTGCATTATACCTTAGTTACTGGACTGCTGTCATCTCAACCCATGGGAGTTACATTCCTCCAATTCTCCTCCCCATCCCTCTGGGAGCAGGGGGAGGAAGAGAGGAGGAGTGAGCGAGCGGCTGTGTGGTTCTGAGTTACCCGCTGGGGTTTAACCACAAGCGGGGCACGAAGGGTTGAGATAACAACAGATCTGACCAGAATGTGTCTAATCATATTTGTGATAAGCATTCATTGTTTCACATTACTAGTCACTAGGCACGATGATGATTTATTGGCTCTCAGAGTTGTTGCGCTTGATCTCAGAGTTTCAGCATGTCGTACCTTACTTACGTCCAGTATTAGCTGTTTTAGTGTTTATGGGCTGGGGTGCCTGCGCTGAGGTTATTGTTTCACTGTACTTCATGATAATGACTTGTAATACAATAGACTCGTTGATCATGAAACCGGTCTGGCTTGTGTTCCCAGTGTGGTCATCACCTGTATACTATAGGAGGTATATAATGGAATTTTGTAGAAATTACACATCTTTATTTTTCCTCCTCTTGGGGGGTCAACCTATGGAGGAGATCTTCTCTCACACCCTCCACTCCCCCCAGTAGGTCATTTATAGTAGGACAAGATTCTAGAAAAGTAAAAGATCTTGAATATCCTTTCAATGCTCCTGAAAACATCCTACTCTTTTTGCTGGGAACCAGTCAGTTGCTGCATATGCTGTCTATGTTTTGCCTATGGTGTGACCACCCAGAGAATGCCAGATCTTGTCCGATCTCTGAAGTCAAGCAGGGTCAAGTTTGGGTCTTCTCTAGGGTTAAATGATGATATAGGAGGAACACCAAGAGATTTTCCCCAAGGATGGACAGTCATGAGTGGCAGGGTGTTTGGGGCAGTATAGGCAAGTATCTAGTCCAGTGAACCCCTCTAGTGCTACAGAAGAGTTGGAGATGGAAGGCGGCTGTAGGGAGTCCCCTGTGACAAGCTCCAGAAACTTCTGAAGAAGAGGGTGAATCGAGTCAGTTTGCAGAGGTGAAAGTCATCCAGCTGGCCTTGGACATTGCTGAACGAGAAAAATGGCCAGCACTTTATCTCTGTACTGACTCACGGATGGTGGCAAATGCCCTGTGGGGGTGGTTGCAGCAATGGAAGCAGAGCAACTGGTAACATAGAGGTAAACCCATCTGGGCTGCTGCACTGGTGCAGAACCTGGTGGTGAAGGTACACCACGTAGATGCTCATGTTCCCAAGAGTCGGGCCACTGAGGAACACCAGAACAACCAACAAGTGGATAAAGCTGCTAAGATTGAAGGTGGCTCAGATGGACTTAGATTGGCAACATAAGGGTGAATTTTTCACCCAATGGGCCCATGACACCTCAGGCCATCAAGGCAGAGAGGCAACATATAGATGGGCTTGTGATCGAGGGGTGGACTTAACAATGGACACTATTGCCCAGGTTATTCATGAATGTGAAGGATGTGCTGCAATTAAGCAACCAAGCGCTTAAAGCCTCTCTGGTATGGAGGACAATGACTGAAGTACAAGTATGGGGAGGCCTGGCAGGTTGACTATATCACACTCCCACCAAGCTGCGAAGGCAAGTGCAATGTGCTTACCATGGTGGAAGCAACCACCAGATGGCTGGAAACATACGCTGTGCCCCACGCCACTGCCCAGAACACTATCCTGGGCCTTGAGAAACAAGTCTTGTGGCGACACGGCACCCCAGAGAGAATTGAGTCAGACAATGGGACTCATTTC
>NW_009943087.1:0-12604 GCF_000696875.1 Nestor notabilis | reverse complement strand
GGAAGACAGTCTGGGTTATTCCTGCTTCAGGTAAAGGCAAACCCACTCGTGGGGTTGCTTTTGCTCAGGGACCTGGATATACTTGGTGGGTAATGTGGGAAGATGGGGAAGTCCGATGTGTAGCTCAGGGGGATTTAATTTTGGGGGAAAACAGCCAATCAACTCAGTTATATGCTGTTGACTTCTAAGTAACACTTTCATAGCCCACCAGCTAGATATCTTCAGGTCACCAGCAACTGACCCTGACTTCCTTCCAGTCATCACCCCAACAAACTATAAATTTTGACGAAACCAGGTGAGCTCAGCATTGACCAGACAAGTTCGGCAGCGTCATTAGCAGGCAACAACCTAACACTGCACACCATTCCTCCTGCCATGAAAGACTGTTACAAGAGATGGAGCCTGACATCACGGACTGGATGAATTCAGGAACTTTATAGGATTTAGTCCATGGACTAAGGAACGATGTCTCTCTCTTTGTGTGTGGGGGTGTGTGTGTATATATGTATATAAGACAAAAGTGATGGTATATTGAAAAATGTGAGATCTGAGCATGACGTGAATGGTACGGTATAAGGGGTGGATATTGTCCTGGGATCGGCTACAGCAGACTTTTTTTCTCCTTGTTAGTAGCTGGTGCAGTGCTGTGCTTTTGACTTTCAGTCTGGGAATAACGCTGATAACACTGACGGTTTTAGCTCTTGCTAAGTAATGTTTACTCTGACCAAGGACTTTCTCAGTTTCATGCTCTGCCAGGGAGGAGGGGAAGCCAGGAGGAAGCAGAGACAGGACACCTGACCCAAACTAGCCAAAGGGGTATTCCATACCACAGCACGTCATGCCCAGTATAGAAACTGGGGGAGTTACCCAGAAGGCCCAGATCGCTGCTCGGGTTGGGCTGGGTATTGGTCAGCGGGTGGTGAGCAATTGTATCCTCTCCTCTTGTCTTTTCTTTTATCATTATTATTACTGGTGGTAGCAGTGGTAGCTTTGCATTATACCTTAGTTACTGGAGAGCTCTTATCTCAACCCGTGGGAGTTACATTCCTCCGATTCTCCTCTCCATCCCTCTGGGAGCAGGGGGAGGAAGAGAGGAGGAGTGAGCGAGTGGCTGCATGGTTCTGAGTTACCAGCTGGTCTTAAACCACGAAGCTGATGCAGCTGGTGAGTGAGCCAACTAGGGGAGACACCTGCCTAGATTTGCTCTTCACAAACAGAGAAGGGTGGGTGGGTGATGTTATGGTTGGAGGATGTCTTGGGCGAAGTGATCACAAGATGATTGTATTTTCAATCCCTGGAGAAGTCAGGAAGAAGGTCAGCAAAATCTCCACCTTATACTTCCAGAGGGCTGACTTTGGCTTGTTTAGGATGCTGGTTGGCAGAATTTCTTGGGAAACATTAATCAAGGACAGAGGGGGCCAGGAAGGTTGGACACTCTTAAAGAATGAAATTCTTAACGTGCAGGAACAGGCGGTCCATGTGTGCTGAAAATCAAAGCAGTAAGGAAGAAACCAGCCTGGCTGAACCAGGAGATACTGATGGAACTCTGGAAAAAAGAGAATTTATCACCTGTGGAAAAAGGGACTTTACTCCATGAGAATTACATGGATGTTGTTAGTTTATGTAGAGGGAAAGTTAGAAAGGTGGAGGCACAGCTGGAATTAAATCTGGCCACTGCCATAAAAAGTACCTCTGCAAATATATTAGCAATAAAAGGAGGGCCAAGGAGAACCTCCATCCTCTACTGTATACTAGGGGAAACCTAGTGACTGAGGATGAGGAAAGGTTGCCTTTGCCTCAGTCTTTAATAGTTACACCAGCCATTCTTAGGGTACTCAGTCCCTTAAGCTGGATGGCAGAGATGGGAAGCTGATTGAAGTTCCCAGAATTCAAGAAGAAATGGTTAGAGATCTCCTGCTCCACTTAGGCATACAGAAGTTTATGGGATCGGATGGGTTCCACTCGAGAGTGTTAAAGGAGCTAGCAGAGGAGCTTGCTAAGCCACTCTCCGTCATTTATCAGCAGTCCTGGTCTAGTGGTCAGGTCCCAGAGGATTGGAGGTTGGCCAACCTGATGCCTCTCTACAAAAAGAGCAGGACAGAAGAACCTGGGAACTACAGGCCTGTCAGCCTGACCGTCAGTGCCAGGAAAGGTCATGGAGCAGATGATCCTAAGTGAACTCATGAAGCATGTGCAGGAAAATGGAGGGATCAGGCCCACTCAACACAGGATCATGAAGGGCAGGTCCTGCTTGACCAACCTGATCTCCTTCTACAATAAGGTGACTTGCCTAGCTCATGAGGGAAAGGCTGTGGACTTTGTGCGTTTGAAGTAAAGCACTTGAATCTGTCTCCCGCAGCGTTCTCCTGGAGAAATTTGCTGCTTACGGCCTGCATAGATGGATTCTTCACTGGGTTGGAAACTGGCTGGTGGAGTCCAAAGAATGGTAGATGGTATCACATCTAGTTGGTGACCGGTCACTAGTGGTGTCCCTCAGGGCTTGGTATTAGGTCCAGCATTGTTTCATATCTTCATTGACTATTTGAATGAGGGGATTGAGTGCACACTCAGTTAATTTGCAGATAACACCAAGTTGGCTGGGAGTGTTGATCTGCTGAAAGATAGGAAGGCTTTGCAGAGGGACCTGGACAGGCTGGGCTGTGGCGTTATATCTCACAAGTTGGAAACCTGAGTCCTGCATTTGGGTCACAACAATCCCATGCAACACTACAGGCTTGGGGAAGAGTGTCTGGAAAGCTGCTCAGTGGAAAAGGAGCTGGGGGTGCTGATTGACAGAGCTGAACATGATCCAGCTTGTGCCCAGGCAGCCAAGAAGGCCAGTAGCATCCTGGCTCATATCAGCAATAGTGTGACCAGCAGGGCCAGGGAAGTGATCATCCCCCTGTAGTCAGCACTGGTGAGGCCACACCTCGAATCTGTTTTCAGTTCTGGGCCCCTTACTACAAGAGAGACATTGAGTTGCTGGAGTGGGTCCAGAGAAGAGCAGCAAAGCTGGTGAAGAGCACAAGTCTGATGAGGAATGCCTGAGGGAACTGGGGTTGTTTAGTCTGGAGAAGAGAAAGTTCAAGCAAGACCTTATCACTCTGCAACTACCTGAAAGGAGGTTGTAGTGAGGTGGCAGTTGGTCTCTTCTCCCACATAGCAAGTGATGGAACAAGAGGTAATGGCCTCAAGCTGCACCAGGGGAGGTTTAGACTGGATATTAGGAGGGTATCACACAGAGGGTGATCAAGTATTGAAACAGGCTTCCCAGGGAAGTGGTGGAGTCACAGTCCCTGGACCTGTTCAGAGATGATGTAATTAAGGCCCTCAGGGTTATGGTTCACTGGTGATCTTGGCAGTCTCAGGGTAATGGTCGGACTTGATGATCTCAAAGGTCTTTTCCAACCTACCTGATTCTATGATTCTATAATAATTCTGGTCAAATCAGTGGGATTCATTAAGATAATAATGGCATAAATGAGGGAAAAATTTTGCTCACATACAGTGCAGTCACACATGTTAAATTAATCATAAACAATTAACAGAACTCTGATCTTAATGTTTTCTTTGTTTCCTTCTTTCCAGCAAACCACAGTCTTCATAAATAGCTGTATTAGAAAAAAACCAACCAAACAAAAAAAAAACCACCCCCCAAAAAAAAACTTCCATAAAAACCATCAGTATTCCTTTTCCCTTCTATATGACAGAATCCTAAGTGTATTCTGGTCTTGAGAAAGACTCCATATAGCAATTCACTTAGAGACATAATGAATGCCCTCAAAAATAGCACAGCTATAATTATAATTAACTGATACATGGGCAGTTTACCCATAGATAATGAAGTCTTACTGAAATACCAAAAAGAAAAAAATTACACTTAAGAGAACACTGATACACAATTAAATGAATATAGAAAGCAAATGCCTTTTTAAAATTTAGCCCCTTCTCCCCCAAGTCTCTTCCCATTTGCTTTGGGTTTTTTTGTTGTTGTTGCTTGGAAAAGATGCTGGGACTCTAATTCTATTCTCTTTGAAATACTTTTAACTGAGGTCAGAACATAACCTAGAGACAAAGTAAGTAAGTAGGTGCACTTTAAAATAGCTAACGTAGATAGAACGGATCATGTAAAGTTGATGAACACTATTTTAACTCCTCCATCTCTCTATTTTTCACATGATGGGACAAAAGGTGAACTCCAGAGATGTGGGAAATTAGTATATGGACTCAGAAACAGGTGCATTGAAAGCAGAAAACAAAGAAATTTTTGCAAGAACAGTTTTTTCATTCTAAAAACTTATATTTTGTTCTATTATGTAATGTGTTTGTTTCATTTGAAATGATGTAATTTGGGAGATTTTCTCATAAATGTTACAAAGCGTTTAGTGGAAATATTTCACTTTTTTAATTTATTAGAAAAGTTTTCTAAAGCAAAGTATGCAGTGAAGTACAATTTATGTGAGAAATCTGAGTGATACTTTTTTCTAATTCAGACATAACTTTCATGAGATTACACAAACTGGCTCAGTGTGAAATCATGTGAAGAACTGTTCTCTGTCATATTACCTTAATCTATAAACTTTTGTTCCAGAAATATTCTGAAGGAGAGAGCAGCCTTCCAGTTCTGTAAAATACTAGTAAATCTGGTGGTATTCAATACACACTGGTTTTGGAGGAAAGTAAGGATATCAAGTTTTGTCCAAGGGATTTTTTTAAAATCTCTTCATAGGTCTTCACAGAGAATAAATCAGAGGCTACATGTGCGAATATATTGTAAAAATTCAGATATTTAAATGCTATTGATTTAGAAGGAAAATATTTACTACATTTGTCTTGGGCCTGAATTCTTTGAGTATGGGCGATTACAATGAGCATGAGTACTTCCATAACTGACTTTCACTTACAATATGAATGTGTAAACAGAGGATCATGCAAAATGTGACTATGCTATGAGTGATCTCCTTTGATTTTCCATGATTTTGGTTAATTAGGATATTAGGACCCCTATTCTCTTCTCCTTTTATCTTGGTGCTATATAGCTGCCTATACAAGAACAGTGTTTGTTAATATGACTACGATTTACAGCATCATTAATATATTTTATGCTATAGTCCTCAAATGTTTTATGATGGACCTGTGCTTTATGATATAAGAAAAGTGAAAGCATGAAAATGTCAAGAAAAAGTATTTACTATACTATTCCTGATATGGGAAATATCCAGCGCTATCTTTATTGAAATATTTGGGAGTCCTAAAGTAATGCACAATATAAAGGTATTTATTTTGGAAAAAGATAATTGAATGACCATTATGGATTTTTTTAGACAATCATATCTGTGCAATTGGTATAAAGAGATCTTGTTACACAACTTAGCATATTCTCAAAGAACCTGTATTCCAATATAAACAATAAGCAGTAGTGTTACTATTCACTTAGGAACTATAGGCTTGGTCCAGAAACATGCAGTGTTTGTACCTGATAGAAGAGTATTACCCATTCAGGTCTACAAATTGGAGACTGAGAAACACAATGGAATATTTATCTTTAAAAAATAAATAAGTGAATAAGAGAAAAGAAAGGAAAGTAGTTGTGCAAGGAGCAGAATCGATTTTGCTGTTGTTATTTACTATCAAATTGTCTCATGAGCAACTCTCATGAGTGGCTTTGTGGATTCTTTTATACCTAATGAAAGCTAAACTCACACTTCAGCCTTTTCCTCCAGGGAAATGATAATAGGATCAGACTTCTGTACCTGACTTTTTGTGAAGCGTGTAGGAACCTGACATTTTTAAACTTTGCATCCCTTCATAATGTATGATTGAAATTAAACTAAACCTTAGAAAGCTGTCATAAGATCTGTGTAAATAGACAGACAGACAAATACTATAAATACACATATCTCATTTCCTTGGGAAACCAGGCATGCTATGTAATATAAAATGTGCACTCGAAGGAATAATGCCAGCAGACTGGGTATTTGTAAACATCATCCTAGTAAGCAGTTGTCCTATCATTACACCACTGTTTTTTATATAGATAATTATAGAAATATTACGGATGCTGTTGTGCAGATCTCTGACAGTAAAGGCTTCAATCCAGTCTGAATCTATACCCTGATGATCTTACATCATCCTGCGCCTGGGTCTGAATACCTACTAGAAGGTCTCTTCTCTGGCTCATGCACAATATGCAGAGGTTTCGAGTATTTTAGTGAGAGTGCAGGGAGCAAAACCAGATCTCCCTGGTTCAGAGAGAAAAGGGTTGGATAATCCATCCCTTGAATAACCTTCTCATAGCTGCTGGTTAACCATGGAGGAGTTCTCATCTACACTATTCCCCAGCCTCTACAAGGTTGCTTATTCTGGAAACCTGAATCTAAGAATGATTTCAATAGAAGTTGCTAAACATTTTGCAGTGCAGTTTATTTGGCACACAAGAAAATTGGTAGCAAATTATTCCAAGTGTGGTACCCTTGCAAGATGTAACAGAAGCTTGGCAAACCTGCTTATTCAGACTCAATTTTCTTTTCTGAGAGAAAGAAAAGAAAATTTTTGATTATTTTGAAATAACCATCTCTTGAATAACTCCACAATATTTGGGGTCCAAAAGCTAGGGACAAATGACTACAAAATCTGCAGACAAATGAATGTTGAAGTTGGTTATGGAGTAGAGCTGTTGCAGTGTTACTGTGACATAGTGAGAAAAAGCTAGCATAAATTGATAAATAATTAATAAAAAATTACGAAGTATTTGGAAAGTAATCTATGGCGATCAAAGAGGCTCTGAAAATACATGAATTTACAGGCAAAGAGCATTGGTTATACTGAACATTGCTGTAGTTAATTATACTTAGTTGTTTTTGTAACAGTTGCAGAGAATTGTAATTAATTGTTTCAATGATGGAGTTTCATTTCCAAAACTGAGAGAGGAGTTGTCTGTGAAGAGGGTTTTCACCTGGAACAGAGGAGCATCTTCCTCTTCCTCACTGGTTTGGACACTCTGAATTCCAACCTTTTCGTATGAAAGCTCTACCTGATCAATTTTTAAAATGCTTTTCCTTTCTTTTCACCTCAGTAATAGTGTATGATTTGTATAGTGAGGAACAGCTTGGTTTCAGAGAAAAAATTGACTGCAGTAGATTCTTTTAAGAAGAATTAGGTAGAATCAGGTAGACCACGGAGCAGTCTCCCAGTTAGACTACTCAGTGGAAGAAAGGCTACCTTCTGGACAAGATACATGTGATTTTTATTGATGGAGTTCTAGGAGAAAATCAAGGAAGGATATTGACATAGCACTAAAAATAGTTGAATAAGACTGAAAAGGAATAAGACATCTAAGAAATTGGTCAGTGGTTTTGGAGAGGGCAAAAGGTCTGCTTACCTGTCACAAAACAGGAAACAGCTAGCTGTTCTTTCCATAAGGGAAAAAGACAATAAGGCCAGTGGATTTATACAGAATTTGTAAAAAGTTGGTGTTACACTTTCTGTTTAAAGATTTGCTAAAGTCATTTCTGAGCAACTAAATGTAGACTCCTTTGTAGACAAGATATCAGGAACAACTATAACAAAAATTATCCATATTTGCAAGCTAAGAGTTTTCACTGTTTTTAACTGTGTTAAAAAGTAATGTCTGCTCTCTGCTGTTCAGATAAGTTCGACCCTTTGGTCTTTCTCCACATAGCTCTCACTGGATTAGGCCAAAATAAGCTTTTGAATCCAGGAACTCTCAGGCTCAACAGGTGCAGGCTTTCATTCTGCAACCCCTCTAAACTTACAGATTATGTCCATTGTGAAGACAGAAGTAGTCCACTTGGTTAAATCATACACTTTTTCTACTTTTTTGTTTCTGTTATAATGAAGGATCTCTACCTGTGGTTTATGAGAGTATATATACAAGATAAAAAGTCTAATCGTATGTCACTAAATGGTTTTAGAATACAGACCTTTGTCGTATTACCCGTGTGGCCATGCCATCCTTGAAAGCTAGAACTGATAAAGTTATTTTGGACATTTCACCTAGTAAGTTTATAGAAGAGTAACTTTCGAAAGCATTTTAATTGGGCGCATTAAAGAGAAATAAAATCTGACAAACTATAATTTACTAAGAAACCTTACACCTTAGTTTTGAATAAACCGTGTGCCTTAAAAAGGATGTTTGTCTCTAAATTTCTAGTAGCATTTGGAGAAAAAAAAATAAAGAAGTGTTAACAACCAAAATCCTGTAAAATCATCTGAGATATTTCAGAAAGAAAGTGTAATGATGTTGGTAGTCAAAGAACAAAGGCAAGTATTTTGCTTCATTCACTATCCCCTGTGTGGTTGTGCAGTCTGATTTGGATATTTGTCCACATGTAGTTAGAAAGTTATGCTACTACTGTCAGTGATGTTAAGGAAAATGTGACTATTGATGTTGGTATCACCAGTTCTTTTTCTTTTAAATCATAACAGTGATAATTTTCAACTAGCTTCACTGTTTTGTTCTTCTCCTGAATAGTTTACTGACTTGGTAGTTACATTTTCATCAACATAAGTTACATTTCAGAGTATCTTCATTTTCTTCACTTCATAAGAACATAAACATTGCTACATTAGAATAGACCAGTAACATACTTGGCCTATTTTTGTCTCAAACAGCAGTTCTATCTGGTTACAAATGAATTGCACAGCGTAAAATACAGAAGCTGAAAATTACAGAAAAAGCAATCTACAGAGTATCTTTCCCACTCATATTCATTAAGAAAAGTTCCTTGCCTCAGAGGGTGCTTGTTGCAAATGTTATTTCTTTTTCAAGTCTTAAGTTATGTGATACTTTTTCTTCCATTCACTATGGACTAACTGCTTTGAAATATACATCACCTCCACTTGTAGAAAAACTGTTTCGCTTAAAATCTACCCAAACAGAATTCTAATAATTGTATTTTTACTGTTACATAATTAACTTACATCTGATATTATTCTGTTAGCTAGAGAAAAAGTATGTGCCTCACAGGTATAAATATTTATTTTTTAATAAGGCTTAGACTTACCAGAAATCATAGAATCAGCTCAGTTGGAAAAGACCTTTAAGATCATCAAGTCCAGCCATTACCCCAAGACTGCCAAGAGCACCACTAAACTATGTCACTAAGGGCCTCATCTACACAGTTTGTGAACACTTTCAGTGATGTTGATTCCACCACTTCTTTGGGAAGCCTGTTCCAATGCCTGATTGCCCTCTCTGTGAAGAAAGTTTTCCTATTACCAATCTAAACCTCCTCTGGCACAGCTTGAGTCCATTACCTCTTGTCCTATCACTTGTTATGTGGGAGAAGAAACCAATCCCCACCTCACTACAACCTCCTTTCAGATAGTTGTAGAGAGCAATAAGGTCTCCCCTGAATCTTCTGTTCTCCAGACTAACCAACTCCACTTCCCTCAGTGGTTCCTTTTAAGACTTGTTACAATACCAGACACAGCTACAGGTTGAGTGGAGAAGTGATTCAGAGCAGCCCTGCAGAGAAGGACTTTGGGGTGTTGGTCAACAAGAAACTTAACATAAGCCAGCAGCGTGCTCTTGCAGCCCAGAAAACCAACTGCATGCTGGGCTGCATCTGTGACCAGCAGGTCGAAGGAGGTGATCCTGTCCCTCTACTCTGCTCTCATGAGACCCCACTTGGAGTATTGTGTACAGTTCTGGTGTCCTCAACATAAAAAGGACATGGAGCTGTTTGAGCAAGTTAAATGAGGGCCATGAGGATGATAGCAGAGCTGGAGCACCTCCCATATGAAGACGGCTGAGAAAGTTGGGACTGTTCAGCTTGGAGATCTCACAGCAGCCTTCCAGTATCTGAAAGGGGCCTACAAGGATGCCGCAGAGGGACTCTTCACTAGGGACTGTAGTAATAGGAAAAAGCGTAATGGCTTTAAACTGAAACAGAAAGTTCAGGTCAGATATAAGGAAGAAGTTCTTTACAGTGCGGGTGGTGAGGCACTGGAACAGGTTGCCCAAAGAAGTGGTAAATTCTCCATCCTTGGCAGTGTTCAGGGCCATACTGAACAGAGCCTTGGGCAACATCGTCTATGGCAGGGGGTTGGAACTAGATGATCTTAAGGTCCTTTCCAACCTAAAGCATTCTATGGTAACTGAAGGAACTGAGGCATGTGAAGTCTGTGTAGTCTGGATATTGTAGCTTAACTACAAGAAAACTTTGCATCAGTATTTTATCATCAATATAGACTTTAAAAGTTTGTGTACAAACTTTTCTGGTAAACTGCATACAGACACATATACATGCATAGGTACATGCATACATTTGAAGTTAATTTTTTTTTTGTGTGCAATTTTATTTCTAAATAATGTTTATATTTTAAGCTTAAAAGAAATCTGAAAATACATTTCCTTGTGTCACATCATAACAAAATCTTTGTGGTATTTATGTCAGCACAAATACTCTTGCCTGCATCTCTGCTTGATGAAATTATGTGGCTGACATAAATTCTCTCCAAGAGTTGTTAGCATTTTACAGAATATATTACACAGAAATGCAGCGCATATTCTTTAAGATTCTTTGAAATTAGGTATTAGAAGTAACTGAAGGACTTGTAGAATGAGTAAAAGCTTTTTTACATTACTTGAAACATTTTATATGCTAAAAATGTGATACTGTGGAACTGATTTAGCCGGTTTAACTTAGATCACTTATTTTTCATAGATCTTAAATGATTACCTGCAATACACTTGCAAGATTTTTTTGTCAAAGGAAATTGGTTAATGCACCCTTTTAAAAATGGTTTAGTATGGACTGCCTGGGGGGTGGATTGAATGGTTTGAGCCATACATATATTTAACCTTTTCTTTATTCCTTTTTGGTTCATATGCATCTTTATTTTATTCTATTTGTTGTAGTTCTCTGACAGGGAGATCAGTTAATCAATCTGCATTTTCTTGATTTCTCAATTATTTACTGGCATGTGTATAACTAATATACAGACTGAAAATGTATGTATACATTAGTGAATTACAACTGCAAGCACATATAAAATCGTGCATGTGCAAGCAGACCATACAAATGATGTATGTATGTACAGACACTCATGAAACTATAACTTGAGGTATGTAAAACTACTGATAAATGTGCTGAATGAAACGTGTAGTTTGTTACTACTAAAAACATATGGAGAAGAGAGTAAAATCACCCAATAAACACTTGTATTCGTATGGTAAAATTACGATATTATTTTAAAGCTTTATTACAATCATGTTCTTAAAACTCCTCTTTAGTAATGAGATATGTCATATTGTTCAGAAAAGCCATAACTTACTATTTTGATGAAAAAACCCACATTCCTCTGGTATTACATGTTGATGCAAAGCCTATTACAATCAATATCAAGCAATTGCATCTCATTTTCCATCAGTCAGTATGCTAAATCCTTAGATTAGATGGATATCTAAGTTAGATGGATAACTAAGACACTAGTAAATATCCGAGTATGACTCTGATCTCATACAGTTTTCTCCTGTTGCTGCTGTTATCTCGTAACACAAAATATAATAAGTGATTCTGAAAATGTCAGGACAGAGACTACGAAAATATCAGGGAAATAAGAGCACTTTCTCTAGGTTCTTTAAGCAAAAAATTAGAACAGAATTGACATCTACATTCCCATACTTTGAGATTTTGAAGAATATTATTGTTGGTAATGAAATTACATTTCAAATGAAGACAAACTGCAGATCAAGGGCATCAATATGTTTCCCTGACCCGTCACTGTAGAGTTCAAACATGTTAATGCTTTCTAAAGAGTTTATTTAATCAACATATTTAGTCTTTTGATTTTCAATCGTATTCTGACTCAAGCATCTTTATTGCTCCTCTGTAGTAATAATATCCCACTCTAGAGATGAAGGCACAACAATGGCCCAGAGTAAGTTAGTAGTAGTTTTGTTATCTCTATGAAACCTGTCATTTACCCAGACTATCTAAGATGTAAAGATAGGTGACCCTCTGTCAGTGGCTATGGCATAGATGTTCTGTAGGTAATAACAATCTGTTGGTTCCTAGAGTGTGTCAGATGCAAATAGAACAATAAAATGTTTCAGATGATTACAGGTGACTTGAACACAGGGTATTATTCTCCTCTTATATGTTGAATCTGTGCAATATAATTTTTGGCTTTCAGTCTTCTGTGGTCAATGTACGATGTGTAGTCAAAGTCTAAACACTAGTGCTCTGGAAAAGGTCCAAGAGGAAATGAGGAGTTTTAGAGGTAAGAGTCTGTCTGAATTCTCTCTGTTCTGTATGAGTCTAGGGAGGAAGTGTGCTTATGCACAAAGTAAGTACCTGGCAAATGCTGCCCAGGTTCTTGTACCAGTCTGAAAATCTTGCGTATGCCTAAATAACGACTACCTTTGTTGTATCCCTACATATGATCCCTCTGCCTTGTAGCTGCAAAAATTCCAACAGTCTGTGGATCACTGGCTGCAAAACCTACACTTGTGAGCCTCCTGTTGTTCATGGGAGTACATATGTAAGAGCAGACAACTGGGCCAGCAACAAGAGCTGTGTTCTCAAATTTGCATACAAAAGCTCCCTACTGTCGTGGTTCAAGCCCAGCTGGCAAC
>NW_009943086.1:2057-2394 GCF_000696875.1 Nestor notabilis | reverse complement strand
GTGCTCTGTTGAATGCTGGTGACAGACAATGCCATTACCCTGCTGAGCAGAGGAGGTTCTAGCAGATAGTTGTCACAGTTCCCCCCCTCTGTGCTGGAACTTCCCTTGTGTGAAGCATCTCACCAGGTGTTACACATTGTACAGAAGTTCCTGTGTTAGTATTGATGCACTAGACCTGTATTTCCAATTTCAGTTTCTGTGCTCATCCCACTTGAGGATGAATTACTTGTGAAATGCAGTTTGGATTTGTGAAATACACATTTCACCTTCGTGCTCTCAAGGTCTGTGCTAGAGGCAGGGTATTCTTCATAGTCCTCAAAATTGCAACAGAGAGCCC
>NW_009943086.1:1342-2036 GCF_000696875.1 Nestor notabilis | reverse complement strand
CTGTGCAGGAACGTGCTGTGAATGTTAGTGGAGCTGTTCCCGTGCAAGCCCTGTGTAGGTGATGCCCAGCAGCAGCTTTCTGTCCTGGCACCGCAGGCACGGGAACAGGGGCTGGATGTTTGAACTCTTGGAGCCATGATCCGGGACATGGGAGACTGCTTCACAGAGGGGCACTAAGCAGATGGAGTTTCAGGGGCGAAGAAGGTCACGTTGCCATGATGGTGGCACCGTTCTGGAGGTCTCCCTGTGTAGGTGATGCTCAGCAATAGCTGTCTGCCCTGGCACTATGGGCTTGGGAGGAGGGGCTGGATGTTTGCACTCTGGAGTTGTGCTCCAGGACACCTGAATGCACTCAGCAGATGGGCGGTATGGAGATGGTGTTTTAGGTGGTAAACAAGGGCACATTGCCGTGCTGGGGACACTGTTCCAGAGGCCTCCCTGTGTAGGTGGTGCCAGCAACAGCTTCCTGTGCTGGAACTATTGGCTTGGGAACAGGGGCTGGATGTTTGTGCTCTGCAGCTCGTTCATCAGGGCACCCGAGTGCATTGAGCAGAGGGGCAGCACGCTGATGCTGTTTTTGGTGGCAAACAAGGGCACATTGCTATGATGGTGGCACTGTTCCAGAGGTCTCCCTGTGTAGCTGATGCCCATCACCAGCTTTCTGTCCTGGCACACTGGGCATGGGAGCTGGTGG
>NW_009943086.1:0-209 GCF_000696875.1 Nestor notabilis | reverse complement strand
CCCGCCGAATAGAGATTGGACCCACCAATCCAAAGGACTGTCGGCCTCGGCAATCCTCCCTGTGTGATCACGTAGTCATTCCAACCGGCTCCAAACAGACCGACTGCGAGAGGTAAGGCCAAAACAACACATCCCGTCCACGTCCCCGCAGCCACGTCCCCGCGCCAGCAAGAGAAAATCAACGGCCGCTCGATTTTGCAGAATAGCGT
>NW_009943085.1:97840-101653 GCF_000696875.1 Nestor notabilis | reverse complement strand
GGAGGGGGGAGGGAGAGAAAGTCTGTTTTTAATGAATTAGGAATAAAATTAGTAATTAATGTTTGAATCCAGTGATTATTTTCTTGATCCTGCTTAAAATTAAATTTGGTTGTAAGCACTTTGAAGGCAATGAGAAAAGACTCATTATTATTTAATCAGCTTTAAATGACTTACATAATTACTTACATCAGTGACGTATTTTCATCTTGAGATAATTAAAAATAATTAGTATGGCTTTATCCCAGTTTTAATGTGCAAAATCAAATTCGTATTATTAGTGGTGCTTGAATACTTGCTTTTTTGATGGAATTTATGTGGAAATTATTGCACAGAAGTTAATGAAGCTATCACACGGATACAGCGCTTGGAACGGATGCATCATTTATTTCTGATCCCACGTGAACTCAGTTCTATTTCATGTTAGAGGAGGTTTTAATAAAGTTTTGAGAAATAGAAGCAATTTTATAGCCAGTGCAGCACATAGTGTGTCTTGCTGCAAGAAATAGTAAGCTTTGGGCCTTATTCTTTTCCTACTCTGGTGTAAATCAGATGTAGGTTCCATAAATTCAGTGGAATCACAATGCTATAGAGTGTATGTAACCCAAACCAAGCAAAAACCAATGGGTTTGAGTTGATAAGTTAAACCCATCAAAAGTTTTCAACTTTTTCAACAGTGTGGACCAAACATCCACCCTAATTCTTGCCTATCTATGTACTATTTCACAAATTATTCTGCATTCTTTTACTAATAGCATGTCACCAGCTGAACTATCTAAAAGACTTTGTGCTTAAATTAGGGAAATAGTGGAAGCATTTTTACCTTTCAAAGCAATCGAACTTTAAAAGGCAATTTAGTTGCCTTTAAAAACAGTTTAACAGATAGAGATAAAAAGGAGGAGCCAGTATAATGCAATTAGCCAGCAGTGCTTTATGGACTACATTTATTACCATATCTCATTAGAGAATTACAGGAGGGTTTTGAGATGCAGTCTAGACCATGGCTGTGGTTCACTTATAAAGAGGAGGTAATTACAAAGTTCAGAACAGAAGTTTGCCAACAGTTAGAATCTTCGGGGTTTTCACACCTACTTCTTAAAACAAACAATCCTGATTCACCAACATCCTCCTCTAGTTTTAGCAGTTACCGAGTGCCTCAGCTGAATTTTTGCCACCAGGTAGTCAACATAGGGCTGTATTTAGTGGTAATTTCATATTTCACCTTCTGTTACACATGCTTTTGACCACACTACTCTTCCCAAAGATGCTGCAGTGAAATAAACAATTTCCTCTCTTGCTCACTAAGGACATTACCTCTATTGCCAGGCCTAGGAGGGTCTCCCAGCTCCTGGTCTGGGTGACTGCCAGCTCTGGGATACAGCACTGGCTCTATCTGCTTCTCCTCTGAGTACAGTTTCTAACTAGCTTCCAATAATATTGAAATGTATTGATGTCCACAGCATCCCTCTAAAGTAAGAAGCATTGTTTCCCCACTGTACACTTGGTAAATGAGAACAAGATCTCAGAGACTTAATTCTAACTGAAATGTCTGCATTAGAATTGTTAAATGACAAAAAGTAGTTTTCACACCGGATAGGTGTGGTCAGCACTGCACTTCTCAGGTCTGTTTTGGGATCTGCCAGGACTTGCTCACCAATGATTTGAAAAAAAGGATAAATAGTCTTGTGAAAAAAAATCAAATTATAAAATGTTTTTTAGGATAACAAAATCCAAAGGCAAGCAAACAGAGCTGCAATAGAACGTTGCAGGAATGAGTGGCTGAAGTGATTAAATGGCAACTAAAATTCACTATCAATAACTCCAGAGTACTGGGCACACAAAAGAAATGATGAGGCATTGGATGTACAAAGTCAGGTTTTAAATGCGGTCACCAAGCTTTGGAAAATCTTCCAGAGTTTTGTGGATCACTGCCTGGAAACATTAGCTCAGAGTTCTGTGGCAATCATAGAGAAACTAGAACAACAGAAGTATTAGAAAAGGAAAAGAAACCATTGCAGAAAACCTGCAGGGTGCCCCTGAGTCTTAAACACTACAAGAATTATTCTTATGGTTGAGGCCTCCAAACACTTTTGAAGAACTTTGAGAACCTGCATGCAAGCAATATGCCCAGTGCCATACAAGAAGTTTCTCTTGCAGCACAGAAATAACCGTGCTTCACAGGAGCCTAGGCTTCCTCTGACCATTGAACCATCCTTACTTTAAATTCTGTGACTGTTCCTCCTGCTCTTCCTTTCTATATACACCTCAGAAAGCTTCTTGTTGAGCAGCTCTGGGCTTTTCCCTCCATCAAGTGACATTCCTTTAGTTTGGGGGGTTCTCCCCATGAAAAAAGGAAGTCAGCAATACTGTTTAGAATCTGCATTAACTTGATAGTTAAGACCAGAATCTGATCTCAAAGTGATGAAAAAAAGCCATAGGTAACCACCTATTTTTAACTTCTTTCCTCATTACTAGATAAGTTTAATTCATGGATACACATAAATTCTAAAAGACGTTAAATCTCATGGAAATATCTGTATTTAGCAGCAGTAAGTAAAAACACTGCTGGTTTCAACAGCCTGTTTCAGACATAAAAGCAGATGGGCGAAAGAATTTATGATTAGCCACAACTTACAAAACCACAGTCCCACTTAGTATGTCTCTTTATGGTAAAGGTTCCAGGAAACTTCCCAGTTTTCAATTAGTAGTGGAATTAAAGCTACAATTCCAGCATACCTCTGCATTAGCAATCTGTAGCAACTACAGGGGCTGTGCATTTATTGGCTGTTAAATAGCCACTGTATGGGAAGAAATACAGACGAGGTAAATTACATGGCAAGAGAGCAAAGGAGAGACTAAGACTCATCTCTTCCTCAGCCTGAAACTTCTGCTGGGCCAAGCCACCTTGCTTATGGCTTCCAAATAGTTGCTGGTAGTCTACACAGTCTGTATAGGCATCTTCTCCTCCCACAACAGCCAAATACCAGCTAAGCACCAAAGCTGCATTCTTATCACAGTTGAAAATATACTTCTGGATTCATGTTCCAGGAATTCAGAAAAGGACACAAGCACTGTTCCAAATCAATCCCTTATTAGATATGAATTTGTACTGTCAGACTTGGAAAAATGTCAGGGGCTATGGAATTAAAATAAACCAACGCTGTTAATCAAAGACATTTCCAGTATCTCTTTACAATTATGCTGTCCATACCTAAAGCTGAAAGGAGAATGCCTTAAGAATGCTAGGCTAAGTTTTCAACAGTCTGGAGTAGTTGGATCCCCTAAAGAGAGAGAAGTAAATATCCAGATAGCTCCACTGGGATAAATTGGATGGTTTTGTCAGTAGGGCATTTCAAAAGAGTAATCCCTCTAGCTATAAACACACACCTAAAATAAAGAGCTTTCCAAAAGAGACACATATAGAAATTAGCTCTTCTATGCAAAAAGATTCGACAGACCCTGTAATGACAAAGCAGGTAAGTTAGTTGTAACTGCTGTAAACTGGTCTTCCTGGTGATATTCTTTACTGCAGCTGAATGACATTCCAACAGATGTGAAATTGTTTCTCATCTTTGAAGGCCAGAAGAAATGAAGTCTCTCCCACCCTCTCTCCAAATAAATTTTCCCCACTTACTAACACGAGGAAGAAGCAAACATTCCAGGAGTCACGGGAAATTGGTTTCGGAAAGCAATTTTTGATCAATACAACTGAATGATCACTATTAAGGGTGACTATTAGAAATGAGTTTCACTGATCATACCTTTTTTCACATTATATCATTCACATGATTTGTTGCATAATATCACTCCAGTAGT